>NC_134702.1:160083277-160353277 GCF_043290135.1 Rhipicephalus microplus
TCCTCTTTGATGGCTGTCCGCATGCCCACTGGACTCGATCGAAGAGAAGCCACCCTACTTCATCGCTTATGGCTAGGAGTGGCATTTACAAAATCTTACTCCTTTGTCATAGGAATGGCCGACAACGCTCTCTGCGATGCCTGTCATTGCGAAGAGACGCTACACCACATCCTGTGTGACTGTCCATTGTATGAAATCCAGAGACAGTCACTGGCGTCTGCTTTTACGCGCATCGACAACAGCCAAATGTCTGTGGACACTATTCTGTCAAGTGCCCGAGAGAAGACACTGCAACAGAAGGCGACGAAAGCTCTGTTGAAATTCCTACGCGACACCGACTTGAACAAGCGACTGTAACAGCAATGTCACACACCGCGAAAGACAAGACTAGACTATGACTGAGTGTGCGCGCATGTGCTGCCGAATGTGCTGTTTCTATCTTCCCTCTCTGCTCTCTTTCATATCCCCCATCCCTCTCCCATGCGCAGGGTAGCAAACCGGCTGCGTATAGGCTGGTTAACCTCCTTGCCTTTCTTTTCCCTCTATTTTCCTTCCTTCCTTCCTTCATAATCAGCCAGCCTGGATCGTGTTTTGTCCCAAAAGAGTAGAAGGCGCAGCAATTACCGCGGCTTTGCGAAAATTTCAAATGCTTTCTGCACGAGATGTGGTAGTGCTGATTGATTCACAGTCGGCGTTACAGCGACTGCATCGAGGACTACCTCACTAAAAATTCACAAGAGAACCTCTGGCAATCAATAAATTCTGATCGGCAAGAGCTTCAATGTGAAATATGAGTGGATCCCATCCCACGTTGGAATTGAAGGCAATGAAAAGGAAGATGCTCTTGCACGCGAAGCGCGAGCTTGCGTTGCAAAAATAGGCGCCCTTAAAACTCACCAGAACAACAAGAATGTAATTCGCAATCACTTCATGGTGACCCACAAGTTTCCGCTTCAGTGCATGCGTAATCCGCGGAACTTCTAGAAAACAAGCGACGCTGATTTACAGGATAAGAACTGACTCCGCATACACGCCGGCTTGGTCATTCAAGACTGGGACAGGCGCTTCCCCGTTTTGTGCCGTTTGTGATGCTGAACCCGTGGGCGCTGAACACGCTTCAGAAAGTAACGCAGCTGGGTAACATCAGAATCAAGTCTATTTTATCAGTAATAGCACCACTTCAACAGGAGTCATTTATGACATCGACACTGAAATTCCAAAAGCGGATGTTCCAGTGCCGTTAAACCAGCAAATGAAGAGAATGTCATTGTGAATGTGGGCTGGCTTGGTAACACACGTTGTGTGAGAATTACGTTCAAACGAGACTGTCTCCCCTCCCATGTGAAAGTTGGTCACTTTCGTCACCAGGTCCAACCATTTATTCCAAAACCAATGCGATGTCATAACCAACCAATGCGATGTCACAATGTGATGTCAATGCGATGCAACCATGGATTAGATGTCACAAATTAACGCTTGCTGCAATTGTGAGACATGAATTAAAGGGAAGTTGATCCTTGGCAGGAGCAACAGTGAGCATGCGCCGCCGACTTTGGAAGCCTATCATATCAGGAAAAGTGCTCATATTTGCATATGTGACGCCTTTTTGTCCTTGCACTCCTCCGAGTTTGCTTTCTTTTCTTTGCGTATGTAATACACTGCTTCATTTATCAGCTCAGATTACAACTTTCTGTGTGTTTTTTGTCGAATGCGTGACGCATGTGCGGTATGGCTGCCTTGGAGGTATATACGCATTGGCTTTCCCGAAACGAAATCAGTCGTTAGTCAGCGCCCTTGATGATTGATTTGTGGGGTTCAAAGTCCCAAAACCACTATATGATTATGAGAGACGCCGTAGTGGAGGCCTCCGGAAATTTCAACCATCTGGGGTTCTTTTACGTGCACCCAAATCTGAGAACACCGGCCTACAACATTTACGCCTCCATTGAAAATGTAACCGCCACAGCCGGGATTTGATTCCGCGACCTGCGGGTCAGCAGCCGAGTACCTTAGCCACTAGACCACCGTGGCGGGGCTTCAGCGCCCTTGTGTGTCGTCTCTTTCTTTGCGGTGTGTCTGTGTTTGCGCTGTAAAATCACCTTCATAATCAAGGACTCCGAATTCGTCTAGGCTTGCCCCAAAGTGTGTCAACAGTGGCAACTATCGTCATCTCAAGGGACCACCTCATCAAGACCGACATTGGTGTTGAAGTGCTGAGGACACATATCAGACACCTTACTCGTACTCCTCGGCATCACCTAGCCTCTCTACCAGTGGACTGAGCACGCACATCTTACTGCAAAACAGTGACCGCACGTGGTGAGTCGAACCCAACTTCGTTCTTTCCTGCCGCTAGACCTGTGACTCCACCATGGTGCCTCGCTCAACCAGGTTACCTTACCGGGCGTCCAGAAAAAAGGCGATTTGTCGTTGCCGGCTCTTACGCAGCTCACACCACTTTGCCATTGCAATAGGGTGGAAAGGTGGGCTAGTTGGTAATTCATGATGCCTCAGCGAACTGGGAGCGCGGGGGTAAACACAGACACAAAGCAAGGAGGAGGCACACAGCATGAGTGCTCAACTAACAACTAACACTCAACTAACCAGTTGTCAGTTGAGCGCTCGTGCTGTGTGCCTCCTCTTTGCTTTGTGTCTGTGTTTACCCCCGCGCTCCCAGTTCGCTGAACCATCACACCACTTTTCTTGTATGAAAAATACCCAAACTCCATACATATATACACTGACAGTTCGGTTCGGCCAAACAACTCAATTGGAGCAGTCGTGATAACAAGAATGGTCACGACGATTAAATTCAAGATATCCCACGCGACAGCATCAATGGCACCAGAATTGGCAGCCTTTCGTACGGCGTCACAATTTGTCATTGCTCAACCTACACGCAAGTGGACTCTTTTCTACGGTTGTAGCCAGAGCGCCCTTACTGTGTGCGTTTTCGTTTTTTCATCAGTGCAAGCACGTTTTTTCCCTCTCTATGTACCCCTTCTTCCTTGCCCCTGTTTCCCTACCTCCAGTGGTGGATAGCAAACTGGATTCCAATATCTGGTTAACCTCCCGGCTTTCCTTTCTCTCTCTTTCTCTCTAACTCTCTCTCTCTCTTTCATTTGGCTGTATCCGCAGTTTGACAGAGAAAGAACAGGGATAGTATGCAGCTTGCAGAAAGGTTGTCACAAGCACGAGACATTGGAATATGTCAATTTTCCTGAAGGACCCATGGTGACGAGGTGAAGCGTACCACGGATCTCGTTGACTTTTCTGCGAGACACTGGGCTGAGTGACATTTGGTGACTAACCCCTGTAATTTAGAAGATGCTCAGGTGGAATTATTGCTGGCCTTTTAGGCCAGGCAAACCCCGCCTTTGCACCATCGCAACCACCAGCACTTCCGCCAGGCTAATATATCATAATTCATAACCTTTTTCTGGTCGTATGAGTGTCGGGACTTTTCCGAAAAGGCATTATTCGCATTTTATTAGTACCTAAACAGCTGTTTGCACCAATGATACCACAAATATCAGGCCTAAATAATATTTTAAGCGTTACAAATTTAAAGCCTTAGTAACCAAAGAATTATCGCATTATCGACTGCATACGATCATTCTTACTGGTGCCGCAGCATGCTGGGCCGCGCTGAAATCTTATCTACCTTGGTAAGACACTATATGCAGTTATACCTTTGTCAAATATTTGAGAAAGAACGTTCCATTACGTGAACGGTTTCGCGTTTGCGTTTTGTGTACTTTTGCGGGACACCGCCTTTGCCACCTGGGCCAAGCCCATTCTCTTAGAAAGTCAAAGGAGGAAGAGAAATGAACAATGAGGAAGGGTCAACTATTATTCCTGGGATTCAGCGTACGCTTCAACATCTTGTTCTATAGAAGCACTTCAGCATTCACCATTGCATCTACACATAATAAATCGCCAGATAAAGTTAGGCAGATGCGAATCATGGTACAGTCCCTGATAGATGATCAATAAATGCTTTGGAATATAATGACAACACAGGCTGCTAGAACTGCGTTACGAATTCTGGATGCCAGGCTGTGATGTGATTGGGCGCGTTTAAAAAGTGCGCCACTCCATCAGCCAGAAGAAGATGAAGATAACGCTCGGTTGCGGCACGTGGGAGCGTGAACATTTTGGTCCAATGAGGTCTCTCCACGGAGATTTAGGAGAGCCACTGGAGAAGAACAGGGGAGCTATAGGCAGACGTGGCCGAGTCGGGACTGAGTGAAGAAGGTAGCCAGGGCGCGGGAGTGGCGGCCAGCAGAGTTCCTGCATCAAGGTCCCTGCAGTCTCCCACCTGGACACAGAGCTTCTTCTCGTCACCTGACGTGGGCCAGGCTTGTTCTGGTCTTGTGGCGTTGGCCAAGAAACGTCTCCGGCTTCGTGTGCGAGCTGCGGCTGCCGAACGCCGAAAGGTCACTGACTTCAACCAGCCCGACGCTTCCTTTCATGCCAGTCAACCACGTGAGCGTCTCAAGCTAATCGCCAGTCTTTCCCCTGTTGCACGAGTGCGTGTTCACCATTACTCAGTCGCATCGGTTGCAAGCCCCGCATCACCACTATCATCGTTTACGTGAGTGCGTCCATGCCTTCCTTGGTAGCACAGCCTTCGCTGCAAGCACCGCGTCCCGCTATGTTGTGACAAGGCTTATTTTACACTGAACATTTATGTCCATGCACTGCTCACGTCTTTAGCCGTTTGTTCTTCTCGCTAACCTCTTTCTAGTTATGTATGCTGTGTTCTTTGTCTGCTATTTGTTTTAGGGGTTTCTAAATATATTGAGTGTTGGGAATTAGGGTGGAAGCAAATGGTCTCGTCAGCTCTTTTCCCGATGATGGTTATGTCATCGGTGGTTTTTGCTTTACACGAACCTACACGAGAGCTTGCCCATTAAACAGCCTCGTGACACAGGCTAAAGTGACTGCTTATCTTAGGTGGGTCAATTTAAACTTTGATTAGCAGTAGCGATGTGCTGGAGAAGCACCAGGGGCTCCTGCGAACGTCCTGCGAAATTGGCTGCCATGCTGACCAATCGGCTTTATTGCGACCGTTGCCTACCAATGCCTTCAAGAACTCGTGCACTGTTCCACTAACTGTTTTTTCGTCATCTTAAAGCCCCCACTTATGTCGTTTTTGACCTCGGATGTCTTTTGTGTGGTATTCCCAGCACCATGCCAAGAACACGCAGATGAAGTTCAGCAAGTGACCTATGCAGAGTTCAATGATATCGTAATTTAGTTCAAACTCACAATCTCAGGAAACACATATTCACATTCGCTTCCACTCAGAAAACACACGACACACAGCACTTACTACCGTTTATTGCGCGTGACTAACCATCTTGCATACCAACGAGATGATGCACAGAAGCAATGAGAAACAAAGGGGCGTATGAACAAAGAATCAACAGTCCATACAATAAGCAGCCAGCCCCCAACAAAAGCGACAAAACTGAATAAAGTAAAACAACGGATAAACCAGCTGGTAGCACTGACATCTTCATTCGAGAAAATATATTTATCTTGATACAACGCCACGACTATGCACATCCCCCGGTAGCTATATAAGATGGTGAGTCACACACAATAAATGGCTAGTAGAATGTGTTGTAAGTGTTTCTTGGATGTAAGCGAGAGTGGATGCCTCAGTGTTTCCTGGGGTTTCTAAGCTGCGCTAAATCACATGATGATAAGTTACACTTAGCCCAACAACACATTTCGATTATCCATAGACTTCTATGATAATCTATGCTGTAAAAATGCCCTCTCGATTGAAGCGTCACTGACTTTGTTCTCTCCTTCTCATTTCCTCCTTGTATTTCCGCGTTCGTCTTCCCTCAGGGTGCGATGGCAAACCACATGAGCCTCTGCTTCACCTCCCTGTCTTTTTTTTTGTTCTCTTCCTTCGCTTCTTAAGGGATGCTCACAGGTTCCAGAAAACTTCCAATTTACGTTGCTGCTTTGACAACGTGAGTCATGAAGTCATCCTCCGTAATTTAGAAGAGATTGGCTGCGGTGCCAAAACATACGCCTATATGCTCGCTTTCATCACCAACCATACGGCCACGGTGGGGATAGCCAACATCCGGAGCAAGCCTTTTCACTTACCTAACAAAGGTACACCACAGGGTTCGGTGGTCTCACCACTCTTTTTCAACGTGGCCCTCCTTAAGCCTCCCCGTCTCTTGAGTAGTTGCGTTATACGATATCACTCTGTGGACGAGAGGCGCACGCACGGGCGAAAAAAGGACCAGCTTCAGGAGGCGGCTAACATCAATCAACAATAGTTCAAGACATGCGGTCTTCAGTGTGCTCTGGAAAAATCTGAACTGTTAGACTTTGAGGCACGCACCCTGGGCGGACCACCATGTTACGATTCTCCGAACCCACAAATCATTTTACAAGGCATCCAAACATTGCAAGTGGACTCCCTTCGAGAGCTTGGGCTCCATATACATAAGGACAGGTCCAGCTCTGCATCCGTACTTCAGCTTCAGAACACAGTCGCACAGCTCGCACACCTCCTTCGATAGATGGCCAACCACCGCAGTAGTTTCAAGATCGAACATACCACCTTGCGAATGATGCAATCTATTCCATATCGCTGCACAACAAATGGAAGTCCTTATCTCAATCTAAAAACAGTGGAGAAACAAACACTGATTTTAGTATGCAAAAAGCCACGAAGCTTTCTCTAGGACTGTCACCAAATGCTTCAACCGACCTATTGCTCCGAATGGGTGTTCACAGAACATAGGAAGAGCTCGCCGTTTAACATCTCATCAGACAGGTCGAGAGGCTCAAGCTCTATCCCACTGGCTGAGCAGTCCTTCGACGCAGAGAATACACAACTATGCTAGAACCCAGTGGTGAACAGAAGGGCAAGACACCATCGCAGATCTGCGAATGCCTGGAAGTTCACGCATCCCTCGCAACATGCATCACGAACATCATCGAGGAAGGCAACTTGCGAGGGTAAATAGCGTCCGGAAGAACCACCGCAATGACCCGCCAGCACGATATGTAGACGCTGTCAAGTATCCGAAACGTAGCGCCTTCATGATTTGCATCACGGACCACAAGAGGGTGGCCCTAGCGTCAGCGACTAGTTGGGCCAAACCCGCGGATACAGTTGAAGAGGCCGCTATGGCACTGGCCACCAAAACGAGCCAGGACCACATAATAGACTTCACCGACTCCCAGACAGCGGCACAAAACTATCTGAAAAGAAGGATCTCCACGAGAGCAATAAAATTTCTGAAACGCGTTGACACTCCTCCCTCCCACACATGCATTATCTGGGTTCGGGTCACGAGGACCTCGAGAGGTATGAAGCCACACATGCCACTGCCCGCGAAAGCATCAACCGGGAAATTCGAGACGCCTTCCACACCAGAACACCAACAGAAGAAACTGAAGTGGTACCTTTATTCTATCACGAACTGCTGCACCACTATCGGCTACAACGCAGATTCTACCCCCCCCCCCCTCCAAATCCCAAACTTTCAAGAGATGAAGGCACGGACTACAGGCGTCTTCAAAGCAATACACGTATGCATGGTGTTCCAATGCATCACCTCAAACTAACGTTATATGACTACATCTGCCCACACTTGTAACGGTTCGGAAGGAAGGTCGCTGCTGATGGCATCCCACCGCTGCCACCAGTTGTAGCGCGTCGTGGCGACCGCAGTCTGCGGGTAGCGGGGCCGATCGCCGTCGCTCCGTCGAGCCAAGGACCAGGCGAGAGCTTTGAGCAAACTTAACGGGTTTATTTACATCTTTACAGTGAGTTGTCGAGATGACAGAAGAGAAGAGAAGAACGTTGGGCGAGGCAATCCACGCCCTTTTTGTTGACCCCCATTCCCTAGGTCCCTAGGTTGGGGATCACTATATAAAACAATGCGGACCAATGGTGATGTGGCAGTTCCTCTCAATGAAGTACCGCCCATCATGTCTGTTCATAGAGGCACAACACAGGCTTGCACATGTTGTTGTTAGTGGTTCATGAGAAAGAAGAAAAAGGCACCTAATTTCTGTCTGCCTTCAGGCGACACGGCGCAGTGCCTTATAGGGGTGGGAGGAAGGAGGGATAAAAAGAATAGAAGGAAAATAGAAGGAGAAGAAGACAGCCAACGAGAGAAAAAAGAAGGAGATAGGAAAGTGGGGATCCGGTCGAAGCAGTCCAAGGGCGGGGCACCACAATGCGAGAGCTGCACGGCTTCAGGAGACCGCGGAGGGCGAACCGTCGGCGGGAGCTACGCTGAAGTCGGAGATCGCGAGGGCACAACCGTCCAGCTTGAAATCCTGCGAGCGAATCGGCTTGCACATACACACACACTCTTGCCACTAGTCGCAGCGCTGCCGAAGAACAGGGAGGGGGAGAGCGGAAGACGCACGGGCGCCTCGACCCCTTTGATGCCGGCCGCGGGCTGCGTTCCCACGAGGAGATCCTAGCGCGGCCTTTTGAGAGGTGCCAGGTTCGTGGAATTCTCTGGGGAGAGCCCTTTGACCAGCGCCGTCGTCGTCTGCCGGTTAACGCGCTAACGATGCGTGGCCCAGGCGGGAGATAGAGCTGTGGCTCCAAAACCCTCTTTGGCGACATTCCACACTGTTGGCGCCACTGTCAATCAATGGGCACCGTCTCGGCCTCTGTTGCTTCCTCCGTCCAGCCGTGGCGAGACTGTCCTTTTGGCACTAATCCGGCGTGGCAAATGACCCGCTGGGTCAAGGCATAGCTTGATCACTACACACTGTAATGTGACAGAAACCATAGCCCACCTGCTACTGCAATGCAAAGGCAGCAACCCAGCCACACAAGAAGCAGCATTAAATGCAGACCCAAACCTCTTCAGTGAAGCGTGGGAGGCTGCGATCTCCAAGCCTGACCTCGTTGACCAGCGCCAACTCGTCGTGTGGGCCCAGCAGGCTGTCCAAGTCAGAGGGTTCCTGGAATAACAGACCCTCCCACATTCACTCTTTGATCACCTAATAAACGTTTCCTCCCTCTCGCTCTCTCATGACTAACAATCTGGAGTACGGGCTACAAAGGTTTCCGCACCTTTGTAAAAACACAATTATACGCGAGGTGTTCAACTTGATTCTTATAGACATCGATAGGCTTAGTGACGACAGTATTAAAGATTCGAGGGTCCACTAAACCTTATGTGTCGGCGAATTGCCGAGGACTCTGAAGGTTCATCTATTCACTTTTATTTCAGTAAGGACACCACAGGGGGCATTGTGTAAGAAATGGGTTAATATAAAATAAATGAGGCTGTCACAATTACCTAGTAACGCTTGATATGCTATGCATGAATTGATGGGCATGTAGGTAAATGTAATGACAACGCGGATGTTGCATCACGATACGTTTTATGGACATTGCAAGACTGCTTGCGTAAAGCTTTAAACATGAGTCGCAGCCCCTTGGTGGTACCGAGAGCAGTATTTCATATCCATTGATGATGCCGCAGGTGCAACATCGCAGAATGCTTGTTCAGACGTGCGTTATCTGGCGAAGTCCAATAACCCGTTTTTTCTCTATCTTTCTCATCAAGTGAGCGCAAGAACAGTGTCGCGCCTTTTGATTCGACTTCAGCAAGATCATGCAGAGCTCAGCTGCACTATAGGTCAATTTGAATGTGCGCTATAGCCATGTAAGGCATCACCCACGTACAACACCCACGCCCTCTCCCCTTCAAAATAAAAAAAACGATTAGCGTCTTCACCCACAGTTACGAGGACAGGAGCAGACAGTGTGATGTATCCTTATTTGAAGCTGGGTATCAGATTACAAAACACCACATGGCACCGCAGTCGAATTTTCACCCCTTTGTGTTTTCCGCGCCATGGTTAACGCAGGTAAATCATGTGTTTCGTCAATGCTAGACAGAGCAAGCGAATGCAATTGTGAAATTGTGTTCACATATTTTTCTTACGTATTTATTTCCTTAGTGAGTTGTTATTAATAAACGTTGGTGCTCTGTCTATTTTCACTCCTGGCCAGGCCTATAGCTAGCAATTGCCTGCAATATTAGGAAAATAATTTTTACTGGCAACACCTGATAGATTTCGCACAGAAGCCTAATTATTACGCTATGTGAGTTTCTGAGGTCGTAAAAAGCATATCACTCACTCACTCACTCACTCACTCGCATCAGTAGAATTTATGCCTCCTTTGACACTAACCAATCGTCCATTAAATCATTAGTGAATCTCTCGATTAGCCATTCAGTCAATCCAGCCAACTTTTTACTCGCTAAATACGCTTCACTGTTCGCGCAACATTCATTGGCGGCGATTCCCGCTTTTCAATAGCTCGAAAGAGGTGGTGTCGCCGAAAAAGTACATTATTCGTTTTACCCTACCCTGCACTATTCTATATTCCAATAACGCAATGCCTTAGGCGCGACAAAATTCCTCCGTGCTTTCAGTGACGGTAAAAGAAACTCGGCAAGAAGGTCACCACGGTACTCCTGCGCTGCGATGCGACCGAACCAGTTTCGTCTTATCCACAAATACGCGTCGCCGATTAAGGCCGGAATGCGTTCCACGGCGCCAGAGCACAGCGTACGCTATTCCCTTTCCAGACTGTATGGCGTCCGCGTTTTGCATGCCAATTTAAAGCGCTCCGCCACATACGATCGCCGCAAGGGGCGTCACAGCAGGCGCACGACCGTGCTGTCGCAATAGATGCCCCGATTGCCGCACAACTTGTGTATATACGGTGCTTCAGGGAGCTTAGATGGAAGGCGCTGCAGACTATGCTTTCTTTATTTGTGAGCTGTGAACGGGTAACGCTTTGTTTGGAATCAATTGAGCAGCTGTCACTCGCTGCACTTTCCCGTTACTCGGTTCGTAGGCCTAAGAGACAGTATGAAACGCTGGTCAACGAGTCCCTGTGTGAATTACGGCATTATTGACACATAACTGACAATCATACCAGAGAATGTATAGGGGATGTTCTTAGTACTAATTGAAATGGGAATGGGAAGACAGAAAAGTGGATGAAAACATAACTGGCATGCCGGTAGAGACAGAACTTGCAACCTTTGAATAACCTGTCCGATGTTCTACCAACTGAGCTACAGCGGTGGGCAGCTCAGTTGGTATAGACTATCGCACGCGTTTTCGAAGGTAGCATGTTTTATATGATGATGATGACGTCACATTATTTGTGCCAGCGGCAAATTATCCTTTCATGCACTTTTCTTTTTTCCAATTCACATTTAAATTAGTACTAATGACATCCCCTATACATTCACTAGTATTATTCCAGTTATTTCTGAATTATACTATGTAATGAGGAAGAACAATTTTTCGTGAATTCCTCTTGTTGCATGCAACTGAGCATGCAAATGATTACCGGCCTATATCACTCACACTCGTATCTTGCAAACTTTTAGAACACATAATAGCTAAGCATATAATTTGTTACCTTGAAAATAACTCTTTACTTTACCCCCACCAGCATGAATTCAGATCAGGCTTCTCCACTATCACACAACTCATACAGACGATTCACGATTTCGCTAAGGCAATTGATACTAGGAAGCAGATTGATGTAATCGCCATACATTTTGCCAAAGCCTTCGATAAGGTGCCACACAATAAGCTAATTTACAAGCCGGAAACAGTTGGACTTAATGCCACTGTTATAAAGTGGATTAAGGCATACCTAACTGATCGCAAGCAGCAGATAAAATTGGATGGGCATGTCTTTGACTCACTGTCAGTGTTTTCGGGAGTCCGGCAGGTATCTGTTCTGGGACCACTCTTGTTTTTGGTGTATACTAATGACATCTCTGCTCTTAAGGAGCCAGGTGTGCACCTTAAACTATTCGCAGATGACTGTTTATTTTATTCCACAGTACGAAACAAAGAGGATCAAGATAAAATTAACATATCTTTACAGGCCTTGAGCAAATGGTGTGAAAAATGGAATATTAAAATAATTATTCTAAATCGACATACACACATACTACAACAAAGAAGAGCCTTCTTTTATTTTCATACACCATTGGAGACAAGTGTTTGATAAATACTACTGAATTTAAATATCTAGGATTAACGATCACGGAAAATTTATCTTGGAACATACACTTTAACAATGTTTGTTCAATGACATATGGGAGGTTATGTTTTCTGCGAAAAAAACTAGAAGGTGCAAAAGCCGATGTGAAACTTGCGGCTTATAAAACCTTTAAAAGGCCTGTTCTAGAGTACGCGTCGGTGGTATGGAGTCCTCATCAATATTATTTAAAGAAACAAATAGAAAAAATTCAAAGGTACGTGGTGCAATTTATATGCTCCCGGTATCGAGAGACGGAATCGGTTACAGAAATGCTCCATTCTTCTGGCCTCCATTCCTTAGAAACGCGTAGACAGAAAAATCGTCTGAAACTATTATTTCAAATTCTAAATGGCCAAATAAACATTAGCAAGTAAGTATACTTACTGCCACCAGGTAAAAAGAGCTCAAGAAGCAATCACAACAGGGCCATTTAAACGTACAGGACTCGTACTGATAGATTCAAATACTCCTTTTTTCCTAATACAATTGAAATGTGAAATGAATTGCCGGTGAGTGTTGTTGACCAGAACGATTTGTCGAAACTTGAACAGACCTTGGATGATTATCTGTACAAGTGAAGCGTTTGATGTTGATCCTTCCTGTATTTGTGTATTTGCTAATAATGTTCTTTTTGCTATAATGTTTTGTTATGTTACCTTCTCTTTAAGGACTCTCGCATGAGAGTAAATAAATAAAAATAAATAAAATAAACTGCGGAAGTCGCCGGGACACGACATGAGATGTGTTAATTCAGTATACCTAAGCTACGTTTATATCAAATAAGCGCAATTTTTTTCTTGCTACTATATACATCATCAATTGAAATTAACAGGAAATCAAATTAGTAAAGCTTTCGAGGACGTTAATTGTACTGTTTTAAGTGTAGTGCAGTTGGGATATAGCTGTGAAGAAAATAAATTGGACGGAATGACAGCGTGTCACCCGCAGGGATACAACCTGTGACGTTCACCGCTCGCGGGAAGTTTTTCGGCCACTATTATTTTCTTCATGCCTGCGTCTTAATTACTACAATAGACTTAAAGCACTACAATGAACGTCTCCTAAACTTTTCTTTGATTCATTATCTGTTGCTTTTTTATTTGGGTTGTATCAAACAAAGTAAAAAATGAGGCCTCAAAATTTCCTTCTTTCATTATGTTATACATTTTAAAATACGCGATTTAGTCTCTGCGAAGTGTTCACTTTTAATTTTCTGCTTTATATGCGTTAATACAATGTCAGCACATACATAATACGTAATCTTCTATTCGTAGACGTTGTTTGAGGTTTTGTGTGCGGTGTTCGTACATACTGTGTCATGGAAGAAGGTATGTCTGAAATATTTATTCGCAATCACTGAGGCGTCTACCGGGATAAACGTTTTTAATACGAATCATAGTTCACCGTGAAATCTCCTCGCACTTGAAGTCATGGACGTTCGCACAAACAATTCACTCAACATGGACGTGTGATGAAACTTTTATTCACATATTTGGACAATATCGGTCAGCTTGACAAACTTTTGTAGAGCGCCTTCCAAACTCGTAATAAGTTATTCTGTCAGCACACGTCCCCACCCAAGAAGCAAAAAACTCTTTGTATATTTAATGTTTTTTCTTTCCTTTTTACCTTCTAATACTTTTTCGCTCTCCCCCTTCTGTCTTTCAGTCCCCAATTCCCATCCCCACGCAGAAAAGCAAGTCAGTGATCTACATACCCCGCCTAAATTCTCTGCCTTTCAATAAAGAGTTCTCTCTCTTAATGCACATAAGTTGCGGCGAGCGTCCGCGAACCACTTCCGTTCCCTCTACTTGCGAAGCCGATACTGTCTGGAGGTCGCGAGACCAATCGTGGTATATGGCACGTCTTGCTCATAGCGATCTGGTTCGCGGGCTCGCTTATGTACGCACTTTGGCAGCGTGCCAACAAAGCCAACAAAGTCTGGAGCAGCGACTGCTGCTGCTGCTGCAACAGCTCGCATTCGCGTCACGGACAACAATGCGCCAGACAGCTGGAGACTCACAATACCGCATAAGCTCTCAAGGCTGCCGGTGAACCGGGACTCGGCAATACCGTACACTATGTATACGGTGTGGTTATCTCGGTCTCTCATCTCGAGAAAGCCTTCTTAGCGCGGGCACGCGGAGGACTTATCCGTCGCGGCATAAAGCCTTTATACTCGGAGCATCGGCTTTTATTAACGAGTGAGAGCGGTGACCCTGTGGATTCGCCGGGTCCCGTTTCCGTTGACGGCGCCGGGCTTCTTTACAGTACGCGGTCTATTTAACCGCGCAGTGTTTCTATGCATGATATACCTTGAGGGGGTGGGGCGAGAGGGAGTTAACTCAGCGCGGAAGTGGGGCTGTCCGCACGTTGCGTACGGAATATGGAGATAAAACTCAATGAGATATTCCGAGTGGCATCGTCCAGCTCCAAGCAGTGTCGTTTGGTGGATACACGGTGTGTTATTGTAGTACGTCATTCTAGTCAGAACAAGTGCTGGTCAAGTTGGGTTATCATTAGGGTCTCTCTAACAGGTTCATGTTCGTTCATGACTTAAATGATCTGCAAAAGGCAACAGTTTTGTTTTTCTTAAGTCGTGGGCAACGTGTTGCTTCTTGGGAAAAAGATAGGGCTCATGCCCTAAAAAACCTGAGCAGTCACTCCACGAGATTAAGTTGATTCCTTCTTCGTTTTATACAGGTACAGTGCAGGAATAATTAAAAGGAAAGAAAAACTGGCGAAAGTAAAGTGCGCCTGCTTTAAATGCCCGCTTTTCTTTCCGTTCTATGGGAAACGTGCTGCACCTGAAGTTGTCGCAACAGTGCACTGCACTAATGCACCGCCAGCGCCACGAGCGACGCGTTGCGACCACACCAGTCTCAACTTGTGTGCTATACGAATCGTCATATCTCTGTGAGCTACACCCGCGTTGTATGCACGCGCATATGCGCGAAGGCGACAGGCATCATAAAACGGGTAGGCTTTCGAGATGTTACGAGTGCAAGATTCTTTTCGGGCCTCGAGCGAAGAGAAAAAAATACATATTTACGGAATTCCTCGTGTTTTCAATAAAACGCAGCACAAATGCGCAACAGCGTATAGTTTTTAAAAAGGGTTATCGTGCGACTGGCCTAATTTGCTCTACATTACGGCGAAGGAACAGCAGCAGCGTGCGAGATGATTTACTCGATCTGTAGATTGCTTTTCACCTACGAATTGTAGACTGCAGACTGGAGATCACTTTGCCAGCAGCATCTCGGTTCCTTTAGTGCTGTAAAATTATAGGTTAACTTGCGTAAAGAGTAAATTCACAGCGAAGGAGCTAAAGCGTGTACTCCCTTAACCAGCTTCACGCGACGTACACTAAACCAGTGTTCCCGATGGTATCTCAACTATGATCACGGCGGAAAATTTAACATCTTTGTTCCAGGGACGCAGATCTTAGCACAGTATACGACGTAGTAGTCATACGCGACGTTGCAAAGCACCGCTAACAACCTGACATGACTCCCTTCGCGGGTGGGCTGTTGCCCGGAGTGTGTTGCGAAACGCACCTCCGACGACGTTACCAAGGGCGCCTCGAAATCTCACCGCTGCAACCACTGTTTCGAAAGACGGTGACGCCAACACGGTCCCGAAGGCGCCACTGCTTCGAACTCCGCCGGGAAGGTCACCAGCCGTTTGGTAGCGTAGGATTCTAAGCTCGCGACTGCTTCTGCGCAGAGCTGATAGACGAGCGGACGAGACGACGGTGAGTTAAACAAGGTTTATGTACAGCATATATACAGAGGCGTTACGAATTCGGCACTGGGCCCGACAGAGACTCGAAGGGCCGAGATCTCCTCTCTAACACATAGGTCTGCTCTCAAAATGGGTCTGCTCTGACACACATGTCAGCTCTCACACAGGACCCCTTTCACCTAGGACCGCCCGATCGCGACGCGCCGCAGGGCTTCTTTTATATGCACCGGGTCCAACCAAAATGTCCAATCAGAAGCGCCGCTGGTCGTCAGGGCAGACTCCTTCAATGGGGTCACCGCTGGGCCGCGTCATTCCCCCAGACATGAAGACGCCGGTTGTTTACTCGACGAGCTCACTTGCACGTCCGCTGACTCACTGCACGTGGGCGACAGAAAGGCGCCGCGCGGGTTTACGCCGTTGAGTTGTTCGCGTCAGGCGGACTGCGGGCTGGCCTTGACACAGATTGCCTTTTCCAGAGGCACGGACGTTCGCTGTCGACTCGCAGGCATAACAAGTGCGCCATTTCTTTTCATTCTCTCGCGCATCGCACGGCCAGCGGCTTAGTGCCTGCTTCCTATGTAATCACTGTCGCGCTACCCACTTCCCCACGAAAGGAAGGAATTTGCGTGAATAATTGCGCAAGTGTGACACAGCCTACCGTGAAAAGGCAGTAAACGAAAACACGGGCTGCAGCAAATCAAACGATCATGTGATGAACCGGCATATATCCGAAGGAGAAACCGAAGGAAGGTGGTCGAAGGTCAATATGTTAAAAGCCAGCGGAGTGTCCCGGAGTGCATTCTCATGGTGGCACAGACGATAGGTCCCTCACATCATAGCCCATGATGAAAACTTGGGTTTTCAAAATCTAAATAAAGCAGTGTATAGCAACTACTAATTCTTGTCTCATGAGAGCGAGTCACGTGATCCAAGTGGAAACGTCATGATTTACGTCATCGGAGCGTGGCTGTCGGCTGTACTTCTGGCAGTAGTGATTCTGGCTAATATAGAGAGAATCGAGAAGCGCCACGGCGCAGGATACTGTCCTCCCCTTCCGCCGGTGACAGGACCTGCCACTGGCATTGCCGAAATAGCCGTGTTATGCAAGGCCCGGCGACAAGTCGTTCGTTCTTCTGGGGCGCTATTTAGGGTGCGGAAACAGCTACGAAGAGAGTTTTGTCGAAGCGTTACCTTTAGCAACGTCCTTTATTTGACAATTAATAATAATGATAATATCTCAGGTTTTACGTCCCAAAACCGCGGTGCTTATGAGGGACGCCGTAGTGGAAGGCTCCAGAAATTTCGACCATCTGGTGGTCTTTAAGGTGCGCTGGCATAGCCAAGTATACATTGCACGAGGCCTCTACCATTACGCCTGCATCGAATTAAGTGCGACCGCCGCATCCGGAATCGAACCCGCGACCCATCGAGTCAGCAGCCGAGCACCATAGCCACAGTTACATCGAGGCGGACATTTATTAAATTCGACAACTGTGTGTGTGCGCGTGCGGGGAGGGGAGGGGAAAGGGGGGCTGCCTCACCCCACCGCCAAGACTGTGCCACTGCTGCTCGCCGGGTGAATCGAGGAGGTCTTCGTCTTCCTCGTCGCCGATGTGGCGCCACGGCAGCCGAATGCCACACGCGCGCAACACGACATGTTTTCCCGGTCTCCAAGATAGCAGAATCCTCCCACCGAATACAGCTGGTCCCAGGGTGCCGAGCGAGTTCCGTCTAAAATACGGCTGTTGCATCGCTCCATTCTCTGTTTACTTGTTCCTCTACAACAGAAAGAAAGAAAGAAAGAAAGAGAGAAAGAAAGAAAGAAAGAAAGAAAGAAAGAAAGAAAGAAAGAAAGAAAGAAAGAAAGAAAGAAAGAAAGAAAGAAAGAAAGAAAGAAAGAAAGAAAGAAAGAAAGAAAAAGGAGCAGCTGCTACCTGACAGCTGGCCGGGGTGTTTGCAACGTTTATGCAAGTTCTCACGTTATTACCACAGTAGTTTCCAACGCCCATTAACTGCCTGCCAAAAGGTAGTGTTTTATGCCACGCGACCTGTACGCAAGCATTTAACGTGCTCCGATATTTGTGGTAAACTTTAAATCAGATGCTTTAGATTACTGCGAACGCTAGGTGTGTCAATAATTGTGGTATACTTCTCAATAACAAAATGGTTAATGAAGTAGGTTGTTGTTTTCATATCCTCTTCCTCACTTAGCACACTGAATATATCATGTTGAAAAATCAACCAAATATGTACAAAATATGTGAGCCACCAAAACAAGATGCGAAAACAAAGTACGGTCTAACAGCACATGCATCACAAATATTCAAGCAAGAGTCACAAATCTTCGGTGCTTCCAATCACTCAGTGGAAGTCACCGCTTGAAGTGGAAGTGCAGACGACGAAATCATTTCGCTTAGGTGTGTCTCGTTGGGCGGCGCAATCAGTAAAATACGGGGCTGATACAAATATCGATATGACAAACGCCACTGATGACGTACGTGTCAGCGGTACTCGCATCATGCTTTTACGTTAGCTTGGCGTCATCACATGTCACCTTCAATCATCAAATTCGCACCAATACGGGAGGCCAAGCAACACCATCGTGAGGTGCAAAAGGCCTCAGTTTGGGAGAGATTGTGCATTCTCCAGCTAGCGTCAAGGCAATATAACGCGTGTCTATCGCACTGCGGCTCATGAGGTATTGAAAGAAGTATGGTTTCCGGCTGCATAAGTGGACGCATTATAACTGAACGAATGATATGTTGCGGAACCTTCTTTTTTTAGAGAATTTCACAAATAACAGATGCTGTACGTAATACTGAGTGCGTAGTGTCAGTCGACGTTTTGAATTCAGTAATAAATAGAGCAATAAACTATATGAAATAATGTAAAAAGAAAAATCTTGTATATGTACGCACAGGTTGTGTGCCAAAAAGTGCATGTCGACCTCTGCAGATGGATCCTCTTAAGTTCTCCGCACATCATAGACGTAGTGTCAGTTTGAGTTATCGTCGGGTAATCTTCGGAGTACTATTTGCCCTTGCTTAAATCAAATACAGTTCAAACAAAGGCAACAGAAACAAAAGAAAACACACGGTTTCCCGAGCGTGTATATAGCACAGCCTGTGACGTTTACAGTGGAGTGCGTTTCCTTTGTGCGCCGGTGCGAACACAGACCGACGACGCCTGCGCGACCGGTCTCATCTTCTCCAAACGAGGGCGTGCGCTCGAGATGAGAAAGAAATGGCCCTACTTCTCGAGACAAGGCGTACAACTGTTGCCTGACAGGGTCGGCGCCTATATCCTCTTCTTCAAAGCTTCGTCGTCGAAAGGTAACGCGACCCGCGAGCGGGTGCCAATTAGGGTTACGCGACGACCTTTGGAAGTGGGAGCTGGCCCGTGCACGCCACTCTGCGAATAGAGTTTGTTAGCTCGCTGGTTTGGCGTCTTGCACTGCCTATCGCCCTGGCAACATATTGGTGCCTCTCTAGCGGTCCGTAAACACGTTCCGCCGCGATACCGCAGGCAGCAAAGGTCGCCATTATATATAGTATGCAACGTGGGGCTCGCTGACTCATGGTGTGCACGTGGGTGCCGCAGTGCTAAAGGTCGCGCACGAGTCTGTCGCTTGTTCGGTTTGGAGCACCGCCTCACCACCATGTAGTTGTCCGTCATCGGACCACACATGCGCGGATGTTTTGCCAGTCACGTGCACGGGCGGGAACGATCGCTCGGTACACCGTGGCAGAAAAGACCCTTCGACACCCGTGGAAGGTTCCCCACGGATATTTCGGACACTGTAGTAGTCCATAGCTCTTCGTACCTGAATTCAATGTATCAGGAAAGTCTGCTTCAGACACAGTCATTGTTGTCTCCTGTAGAACAGTTGAGAAGTGGCAGCTTCCTCAGCACGCTCTTCGAAAATAAACTGCGTTCGCGAAGACGAGACTGTTGGGCCTATTATTTTAGAACGAGTAAAGTATGAGAATGAAAGAGGAAATTGGAGAAGAAATTAGCGAGTTAGGACCGACCCAAACGCACATTAGAGAAGTTTCTATAGGTCTAAGAGGGAAGACAGTTTGGCTGGTAGGCACTGGTTTACGTAAGACAAAGTTAAATAGAGCACAAAAGCAAGGCGAACGAATTGAACAAACAAACATCATAAGCAAGCTTGTTCTGCATTTTCTTTTAGATGGTTCGTCGTATTTTGGGCGCTATTTCTTTCTGTCTTAGGTCACTATGGTGTTGCTCTCGGAGCAACTGATTCCTAAGGGACCCAAGAAAGAAAGGCAGCCTCTCTCTGGGAGCTGCATCACAAAAGCACCGTTTCAAGCTATGCCGAAGCAAGGGAAATCTGCTTTCGGGGAAGCACACAGTGAAGTCTAAAACCGTTATACAACTGGCAGAACGGCTTAGATTGTAGCTTTTGCGAGCGAAGTCAAACCACCACAACCGCTCGAGGAAAAAAGGGAACATCGCTACATATCTGTCACGGAAATTACATCTTTTAGAAAAGTAGCATGAAACAAAGGCCCTCCCTGAACTTAATGAGGAGCTGCCTATCATGAGCCATATCTGTGTCTCTCTCGAGGCGTCGGTCATCTCCCGCTCCCCTCCATCTCTCGCGCTTACGAGACCCACGCAAAGCTCTCCGATTGTTCTGGGTGCAACGAAGAAAGGCCCCAAAATGAGCGGGCTCACAAAAGAGGTCCCAGCCCATCAAGGTTCCCGCGCACTGCGGCTCGCACATGCACCCTGGTGGTCTCTTATTAAGTCGAGAAACCCGACAGAATGGTACCACCTTAGAACTGAACACGTTCTCCCTTTCTGGCGCTGTATTTTCTTTCTCAGGGGACGAAAGAAATAAAAAGGAGGTCCGCTTCTTGACCTCTCAAACAATCCGACCATGCCCCCGTCCTGCGAGAGCAATTCAGGGGCCGTTTAAAGTAGCCGCACTTGGTGCGTGGGGCCCACAGCCACTTCCGCTGCACATGCGTGCGACATGCCGTTGCCGCTAGAAAAGAGGCGCCCTCGGCTGTCTGATCGCCCGTGTAATCGCGGCGCTGGAGGAGCATACAGTTTGTGCTTGTGGAACGAGTTGAAAGTGCAGCCTCCGGCAATTGTGTCTTCACTTGCTTGGGAAGGGCAGGGGCCGAATGAATCGCTTGGCTGGACTGGATGATGGCATCCTCTATCAGTCTGAAAGTGTACTATTTTTTTCCTTGCTAGCCTACCTCACATAGCCAGTGATGTAAGCTTATACGAGCGCCAGTCTTTCTATAATATACAAACTATGGACATCTCCCACTCTGTCTCTCTCTCTCTCCTGGAAAACTGAGCGCTTTGTTTTCGCCTTTCTTTGGCTTTCAACTTCGTATACTTTCGAACATGACGTGATCACGGAAGAAGAAACGGCTCTTTGTATACGTCTGTAAAAGCGTTAAAATCTTATCTTTTTCTCGGGGGACCGGTTTTATGAACAGACAAGAAAGCTGAAAGTGGATGGAAGCATTGCCCTACCGCCTTCATGGACTCGGTGGTTCTTCATTGACGGTCTTCTTTTACGCCACTCGCAGGATGGGAACAGCGACACGTCTCACCGCATGCCAGCTCTGTCGAGCGGAACAACCGCAGGCAGCCATTATGTACACTTGCCAGTCTTCATACGCCGGTGGTTTCCATTCTTTTTTTAGCTCTATCTTCGTGCCGTCTATGCTTGACCAGCTCCTCTTCCCACGATTTCGAGTTGTTGTCGTTTTGTACAGCGTTATAGTAAACCTACACGGCAGCTGCGTGCATTCTTGCTGACTCGTTTTTGTTCCTGTTTTTTGGCTGCATACCATCTCCGCTTTCCGTTTGAGCCAGTATCGTTGCCCTTTCTTCACGCTTGGAGTGCCGCGGACAGAAGGAGCGGCGTAAGACGCTCGTTGCGTCACCGGAGACAACGGTAACAAAGGCAGCGCCATCCATTTTCGAAACTGCGGCGGCCTTTCGGTGCGAGAGATGTTCGCCATCGCGGGCGTCGCTCGCGTGGATGGACGTTCGGAACGTCCTTGGGAGGTCGTCCGTCGCGTCTGCCTTCTGGAAGGCTCCCCCCAAAGAAAATGCCGGAACAGACCGTAGCAAGAAACGACCGGAACATTACGGTACACCCCAAGACGTACAAGAGGTCAGACTCAGCGCACCGATCGTGTGCGGCATACGGCGCGCTTTTTTACCAGCCGCGTTTGTCGTTGCATCACGACAGCATACGTATGTACTGTGCCTCGCAAGCGGTCCTGCATTGTCTGCACCAAGCTACCCGGCCTGATTGTCTTCTGCTCTTTCGACAGCCCGGCTTAGCGGGCACGCCACGCGTGCGGAAGCACGAGGGGCCATCGCAAGCAACTAGAGCCGTTACAAAGCATAATGGCTCATTTCGAACGGAATAGCCCAGCACTGGATTAGCTTCGCTTAGAGACCGGCTTCCTAATTAAGCATGACAAGGACGAGGACAAAAATGGTCTGAAGTCATTTCTAGGACGTTCTCGTCATTCACTCTTGTACTTAATTCCACTCGAAATTGTTTTTGCGCGCTCATGTATGTTGGCTGGGGCACAGTATAGAAAGCTAGTGACCACCAGCTCGGCGAAGGCGTAGTCGGCCGGATGACACTTCACTACACAATTCAAACTTATTACCTCAAATGTATGTTCAGTGCATCAGTGAACGCACACAAAAGTTCATGAGCTGAACCTTAACTGATCGACCCACCCAGAGGACCTCTTATCAGAATAGCAGACTGATAAACAAGAGATTTGGTCATTTCACCATGTTTTTCAAGAAACATGGTAGCAGCGGTGAGTCAGTTAGGCATTTGTAGAGATACGCACGTTATCACTGGGCCCGGTGGTAATCAGTGCGATTATGAGTACCAAGGCCCGTGTCTTTAAAATATTTCACGCGCTGCTAATGTTCGAAAGTGGGAATTCTAATTAAACCTAACAAGACAGGACATCAAGTTCATTGGTCAATGGCAAAAAAAAACTCATGCCTACGACCATTGGCGCCGATTCTGTCCCAAATCCTTTGGCCGTTATCATGGGGGGCCGCCTCAACTCATAACTTCCCAGGCTGACGCAAATACATATTTGCAAGTTAGCAGTGTATGTGAAGACTATAACACAGAGAGAGGGACGAAGCAAAGGAAAGACAGGGAAGCTAACCAGCTTGTAGCAGGTTCGCTACCCTGCGCGAGAGCAAGGGGAAGAAATTAATAGAGTACGGAAGAAGGAAACTTAACTAGTGAAATGCGCAGACACATATCGGTCTCCGGCAGCCATACCCAGATAGCGATGTACTTGATTCCAGTTGCTGGACTCTGGTCAATGAATAGTTAATGTAGCGTATATGATACAGTAGGCAATACAAGGTAAATCATACTAGAGTTTAAGATGTCAAAAAAAGCTTCCTGGGAGCGGCTCCAACTTTCAAGGAATCCAGAGCTTGCAATGTGCGTCGACCTGATCGGGTTGTCATTCTGTGTAGGGTATTATGCACGCAGCATTTACAAATTCGTCGAAACAATCTTCGTGCATTTCTTTGTTTGCGATTTTGACAACTTGAGCTAACGCCGGAAGGGCAGCCACAAAATGAAGGTGATATTCGTTGTGCGTCACGAATAATTTGTCACTACAGTTGTCGTTTCTGAATGCTATAAGCAGTGGGAAACACTGAAGGTGGCTAATTTTGCTAAGGATACCAAATCCGCTGTTGACCTAGCGCTGCCTCCTGCATATAACGAAGAAACGCAGTTTAAAGCCCACCGCTTCTTCAGTGCTCCTGCTTGCGGGGTTGGGGGGGGGGGGTTGTACAGAATTACGTATGGGCGCAAGTTTCCACAATTCAATATGTATAGATAGATTACTCTTACAGTAGCGATTCTCAAAATTCTTCTTTAACTCTTTTGTAAGTGTCATACCGTTTTTTTTTGCTCTCGTGGCCCCCTGTATTAGGATATGTACAGCTTTGAGCAATTATCGAGGGGGAGGGAGATGCTGAAGTTCCGGTGAACTCCGGCATCTTATAGGTTACTCAGTCATAGTTTCGTAGTTCCACCGGATGAGCTACATTACACTTACTCCCCAACCTCATTTCCTATAGAATTTTATTCTCGCATAAGCCTTTTTCTGATGATTAGAGTGACCTCGAAAAATACGCACCTTCGCGGGCATTCTATAAGTGTTCAGGTTGTTCTTTCTTCAGTATCCTGGACGTCGTCATCTTTGTGCGCTGCATGCCATCTTTGAATTTCACGCATTCACTTTTTCTACTCCTTTCCGCAATTACTTTCTCAGCACGGCTGAAGGAACACTGCGGAGATATTTAACTTTAATCCTCATTTTCATGTATTCTCCGCAGTCTAACATAAATACACCAAAACAGGAGCGTAGCCAGGAATGGTGAGGGAATGATGAGGGAGAATGGTGAGCCAGGAATGGTAACGTCCTTAAACTATGCTTGAACCCCCTCGCACCCAATTACCGGGAAAAAAGTTCAGCTACGCCCTTGCACCTAAGCATACCGTGAGTGACGTTCTAATCTTCACCAAATATACAAGAATGGAAAATGAATGAGTGATAACCTGCAGTGTAACCAGGTCAGTCGTTTGATAGATAAGTTTCTTTTTTCCGTCGTTGCTTTACATCGCTCAGTGCAGAAGCGACGAGTGCTCGTGTATCAAGCAATAGATTGTCAGTACAGAAGTTGTAAGTACAGCATGTACTGCGAGACACCGTTTTTGTTTCGGACAGCACTCGGTTGTAAGCCCGTGTAGCAGCGGAAATACGAAAGCCCCAAGGGGGAACCTAAAGATGTAAAAGAAAGGGATTGACTATGGTCGTATAGGACGTATACAACCTTTATCAGAAAGCAAAAGCCGGGTTGTGGGGCAGTCCCATGGTGCTGACCGTAGAACACCCTGCTAGGGTGCCCATGTCGCTATGTCATAGGTTTGGCAGTGGTTTACCGAATCGCTCAGCCAAAGCAGTGTTCCTTATACGCACGATCGGTCCAGTGGTCAATGGTGGCGACTGAGTCGTTAACGAATAAGCACGGTCAAGTAGAACGCCGCAGTTACGAAGAAGCACAATACAAATATAAAAAAAAGCATTCAAAAAGTAACCTAGACAATCGGACACACATACGCACCGAGACATAGATGGAGGGAGATGTAAGGGGAAAGAAAGAAAGCGCCACGACTTTTCGACGCGGCCCAGATCCTCGGCGGAGACGAACAATAGGATGCGAATTGTGAGAAAAGCGAGGTATATATCGGGGTGACTGATCGATTCGCCGCGGCTGATGACTTCCTTTCCCAACGAGGCCGCTTAGACTGCAGCGGTGGCGACGTGATCTCGTGCGCCGTCATAGGTGCGGAGATATGCTGGCACACCACTCAGCCGGGGTGGAGCACCGCTGGGTGGAAGCGGAATGGGAGAACAAAGAAAAGACACGGCGAGTACCGTATTTATACCCGCGCAGGTCGATGTGAAAGACTGGCCGAGGGATAGATGGTCCAGCTCCTTTCCGAGCTCAGTAAAGGAGCAAATGAATTCAGCTGCAAACATTATTAGCATATCTTGGTATATAATTATATTTATATATATATATATATATATATATATATATATATATATATATATATATATATATATATATATATATATATATATATATATATATTTGCAATCTGGACTGTAGAGATTTCCAAGACACTGTGGTAGGCCCCAAAAACTATTCAATGTCTGTAAAGTAGCACGTATTTAGCAGAAGTCCAAACCCCACCAGCTGCTAGGAACATAACAGGTGTCATATGGTTCCTCGAATGGAAAGCAATCATATCTAAGAATAGCTGTGCGCTGTGACCTGTGCTGACACATCGTTTGTTTAGCCTGTGAAATCTACGTTGTATTGGTGACTAAGCATATCTTTGATTTGTATCCAGGTGGCGCAAGTCTTGTGTATGATGACTGATCGTCATTCATTTATTCATTCACTCATTCATTCATTCATTTTTGTTGCTTCTACAGCTTCACCACAGTTTTGTTCGTCTAGATGTGCCACAACTTTTCAGAAACTGCCCCCCACCTCTTTTCTCAACACCTCCAATGCGAGAAAGTCTGCACAAGCAAACGCTAACAGCACTTCTGGCTGGAATCGCGCTTCGCAATTTCACGGAGAAATGTCATACAATTGGCAGGCAGATCTAGCTATGTGCGAATGAATGCGGGACGTAGCAGTGCCCTGCGCTCGGGCAAGTAGACGGACAGTTAGAGGAAAATCACTTCCTGCATTGCTCAACTCCTCGGCTTGAGAGCTTTTAGCCCGCTTTAGGAGAATGCCACCGCCCTTTTCCTGAAGCAGCAATGCAGCTCCTGTGTGTATGGGCAGCGCACGGCCATTGCCTTGTGAACGAGACTGACTGTACTACGCATTCGAGTGATTTCGTTTCCGATGGCGTTGTTACGCGCGCATACACCTCGTAACGTTAAGGGCGCGACGAGGTATATCTGTCAGGTCGTCCGTGTTGCGGTGAATGAGGTTAAGGAATTATCGGCTGCTTTCGACGTATACCCCTCTTACCCCGTTATCGTTATCTCACTCTTGTTATGTGATGTAATCTATAACATGGGAAATATGTTGCGGAGGTTGCAAGAACACGTTTCCTGCCTCTTCAATTCACTACAGCGGCGAGATAGTGGCTCTGCTACCAGGTTAGCGACCAATGTTGCGCAGGAATGATAATAAACTTAGTAGAATTTTTACATAATGAAAACCTACAGCAGGGCAAAAAACGTTTGCAGAAATTCTTGAGTAACGTCTGTGAAGTTTTGGTGTGTACAAGAAGAGAGAAAAAGCGTTAACTGCCAACTTGTGCAAGCCGTCAGTAGAGTGAAACTATTGACAGCAAGTAAGAAAATCACTAGGCCTAATACTGTTTTTCGAGTGCCTATAGTATAAAGAGTTAAATAGATACAGTTTCTAATTAAAGCGTGCATTGTTCGACTCTTACAAATCTTCAGGCCCACTTCGTGCCTCGTTTAAACACGCAATCAATTTCATGAGTTAACAAGAAATTCAGTGCTGCCGGAAGGTAGGGTTGTTTTTCAGGTACTGTTGATTCCAAAAAGTACAGGGTTGCTTCGCAAAAGCACATGCCGCTCCGGATGCGTGATTGCTTCCTGCTTCCAGTATACCGCTAGACTTGGTCTTAAGGCGAACCTCTTGAGTGAGGTCTTGCTAGACCTTGAAGGTGTCTTTGTTGTAGTTGAACGTGGCGAAGGGACGTGCTGTTTAAGTAAGGTCGTGTAATTTATTCTCAGCTGACACGCAATATTATGATTATGGCAAGTTGGGTACATCGTAACTGTACTCGGGTAACCGTGCGTTGTTGGAATTTCGAGTGGCCAATGTTATGCGCACACAAGATACCTTCCTTGCGACCCAATGTCCAGTAAGAACCAAAGCCTGGCAAGCGAATGACAAAGTAATGTGAACGGGGTCAGATCACGCTATCACAATATACTCTTAAAAGCGAAGCTAAAGCGTCTTCAAGTTTTTTAGAAAGGTCTATAGCTGTTTAAAAAGAATTGTATAAGTGCATTATCGTATCGCACAGATGTTTATAATCTGCCGGGGCCTATTTGTGCGCGGTATACCAGTTTAAAACATTATCTGAATTAATTATTATTCAACAATTGGAGAGAGTCCATCAAAGGTTTCTCGTCAGTACGAAGTTGCACAGGGTATAGACCGTGCAAGGCACTGTACAGTATGAAAAAAAGTACACATAAAGAAACCACTGTTCGACGTCGTTTGGTCGTATGAGGTTTTTCTTGACTGCGAAGCGCATAAGCATTATATATCCTTCTCGAAAGATTTTATAAATTACAAAGCATGGATACTTCCCACCTCTATTCGATTATTCAGTATCGTTCGTCCACGTGACTGCCGTGAGCGGTAACTAGAAGGGCAGAATGCCTTTCGTACTCTATTTGTTTTTCTTTTTGTTTTCTAACCTTTCCACTAAACTTTTTTTCTCTTGATTTTCAACAAACTGTGAATTCTAACAAGCCCCGAAAATTAACCTTGAGGTACCTTAGAAGCTTCAACGTGTTGCAACTGCAAAGGAAAAACTACAGTTACGGTTACAAAGCAAATGATAACTGGGTGGGTTCGTGTATTCGTATACGGTACACAAAATAAAAAATTGCCTCCGCATCCTCCTCAGGGGAACACTGAGGAGGATGCGGAGCATATAATTGGTTAACGGGGTGTTAAAGTGCGACTTACTTGGGTCGATGGCTAAATTGGTTAACGTGGTTGTGAAATGGGGTGTTAAATTGCGACTTACTTGGGTCGATGGCTAAATTGGTTAACGTGGTTGTAGGAGGGGGTGTTAAATGAGTGAACACGTACACACGTATGCGAAAGGGCGGCGCTGGTCGAAGGGACGTCGATCATTGTGTTTGTGGATTCGTTGGAATTCATTTCACCGCGACCTTGGACGTCGACGCGCCGTACAAACCAACCGACGAGCGGCAACTGAGCGAGCGAGCGCCGACCTTGAGTATATATACAGCGCGACGGCGCATGCGCTGTCAGCTGTCGAATGTTCTCGAAGGAGAAGCGCGCGCGACACAGATGGTGGGCGACGGCGCGACGGCGCATGCGCGCGCGTCAGCTGTCGAATGTTCGAGAAGCGGTGCGGACGGCACGGACGGCGCACTACAAGGCGCGAGTATAAGATGCTTCCGCATCTAAAACACCAACAAGGCGACAACAGAATTCAAGAAACAGCCATTTTGTGCTTGTGCTCACACTGTCAACATATCAAATATCGTCGCACTTAGGATCACACTTACGATAATAGTTTATAACGTTCAAACGAATAGCACGGACCAGGCCCGTAGACGTGGAGGAAAGGTGGGCGCGAGGAAAAAAAAAACATAGGTGCTTTTTTTCATTCTCCTCATGAAAAAAAAAATTATAGACTGCTGATGAAGATTTTGATCAGAGTAAGTGTGGTATTTGGCCGTAACCATCTCCGACTGATATAGTCTCGTGGGTATACGGGACTTTAAAGACGAATGAGCCCATGTGGATAGCCAATAAAAACGAGAACTAAAGCTCAAGTTCGCGAGGTCGTTGGCCCTGCGACTTAAATCGTTTTGCTATACTGAGCACACCCGTTGCTCAAGCAGTCACAAGCAAGGAATGCGCAACGCGGCCTGCAGTTGTGCACTTAAGGGGCGGGTGGCTTTAATGCGGAAGTCGCGGGCATCCGCAGCTCGAGACTCGATACCGTTCAAGCGTGACCGGGGTTATATTGCGGAACGCGTGAGATCTGAATCGCGCACCTTCAAACGTTCGAAGTGCGCGCTCTTATGTCTCGCTCGGGTGATTCTTGCACCTCGCGATAGCCGGCTTTACTTACAGTCTCCGATAGTTTCGATGATGCGTCGGCCGAGGCGAGCACAAGTTTCTTATGGAACCAGCAAACCCAGCGAGTCAGCTGGCCCTGAAGCCTGATGTCGGAGGATGAGATGAATGAGTTCTACCGGATGAATTCCGTAGCTATCTGCGTCCTCCTGTAGCTTCTTCCTAAACAAGTGAGCGTTGGAGGAGAGGAGACTCGAACGCGTGCAATGACCCTGAGACAGTGATTAGTCTGCTCGAGCGTGAACGGATCGCTTCGAATCGCGTAACGATTGATGCAACGCCTACGTAACCACTCGACTGTTTGATACTGAATCTACAGAGCTGTATACATACGGCGTGGACCTTGCAGCTCCACGAAACGGTACGTCGTCACGCTATTCTAGTGGCGCTTTAATGTAGAGCTGTGCGCGGTGCAGCCAGCTGCGACATAACGTCAGTGCGACTGAGTAAAACTACACGCGGTCCGATCAATTGGGCGTATATCTTGATTGTTCGACCGAGACAACGTAATGTGTTTCCCTTGAGACTCACACAGTGTTACGTAATTATTCAGTTGTTTGCGAAAAAATCTTGCTTTTTATTTAATGATATTACAATATATCTGTCGTTTTCGTTGTAAATGAGGTGCATGTTTTGGCCGGGTGCTTACACGAAAGTATGAGCGTGAAACAGTTTGATAGTTCTGTGCAGCTCCACCATTTCACTTATTTTAAGGGAGAAGCTACTCTTGCGTGGGGCAAGTCCTTCGTCGCGCTGTGCCCACTTGTTCTCGAGGCGAGCGCAAACACTTTTGGCGCGCTTCCGTTCTCACCGCTAGGAGCGCACTGGCGAGCGCGAGCGAGTTTGGCGTGCTTTTTTTCTCATCGCCGGGAGCTTACGGAGTGCGCATCTCCACGCAGCTACTCATCAGGAACATCAGGAATGCTCCAGGCTCCTCGCTTGTCACGGCGTCCATTCATCACCAAGACTAGGAACCACACTCGGCTCCAATAGTGCCTACATATATTCTAGAGATTCTTCCAAGATGATGCGTACACATAAATATTACAGCAAAGCAGCTAGAGAAGAAGTATGTCATATGTCGTAGATAGAAAATGGCCGCGATCATGAAGTTGCTCGCTCTAACTCACCGCCTCGGGGCATTCGGTACGTACGTTTAAGAAGAGAAGCTGCAACGTGCGGCTCCTATAGTCGGTGTTCGGCTTCTGCGTCTTCTCTATAGTTAATATTTAGATATTTAATGGACCACTGTGGCGAGTAGTGGTATGGTGATGATCAATGAACTTCATGTAGGTACAGAGAAGACGCTAGGTAGACCTCGCATAACCCGGCTAGTCCCACTTAGAGACCACCAGATCGGGCTTGACGTCCCGATCGCGGTCATTCTGGATGGACAGGGTTTGGTCGTTGAGTTCGGGGCTTCGAAAGAGTGCCGACCACCGGTGGTGTTTGCCCAAATTTCGCGGCACCTATATGGTACAGGAATTGCGGCACATATATGGTACAGCAGAGCTGCTATCACCACGGGTCGCCTTCACGCATAGATACAAATACACACACCAACCAAAAACTAAGAGAGAGAGCTTAAGCATAGTACAATGTCGCCAGAAGTTGGAAGAGACAGATCATATGGAGTAATAGCTTAGACAAGTGAAGGCGTTCCAGGTGCCCACTGATTATTATGTGACCCAGGTTAGCGCAGCTTTGTGCAAGCCCTGCTAAGTTGTCCATCAAGCTCACTTTTCTAAGGGTAACAATTCATGATCCCAAGGCTTCTCCACTAAACTGCATCGTCTCGTCCGCAGTTCTACGGACGCATCCCTAAACGTTCCGTGCAGCATTTTTTGAAAATCTCCGGAAAACGCTGTCAATTGGTGGTAGACCAGGCTCTTCTGAACACGTAATCCAAACAGCGCAGCACGTGGTCTGGGACCTACCATTAATTGTTAAAATCAGCTATAAATCACTGACTGTTTCCTCGACAAAAATTTGGCAGATCCTGCGTATAGTGAGAATCGATGATACGCGAAGCATGAATTAGGAAGGTTGACATGTCACTTGAAAATCGGCACAACGTTAGGAGGCAGACGTAAATTATGTCGTACATGGCGTCCATGTCATTATTATTATGTTTGGGCGTGTCATTAACTTTCGTCGTCTATTCACGCGCCACGTGACACAAAATTTGGTGCATGTGGAGAGAGCATACAAACGTAAATGGCGAGATAGATAGATAAATAGATAGATAGATAGATAGATAGATAGATAGATAGATAGATAGATAGATAGATAGATAGATAGATAGATAGATAGATAGATAGATAGATAGATAGATAGATAGATAGATAGGAAGGAGAGAGAAAGAACCTAAAGGTGTAACTACCTGTAACTCCGCTCGTACTTCAGGAATTCTAAAAATTTTTCCGGCAGTTGATTCATGAGGCAGCTAACGTCTTTAGTAAAGTCATTCGATGATTACTTGACTAAGAGTTGCCGGGCGCTGTAGCCGTCATCCAAGTGAGCTGACGTCAGTGCAAGCCTACTGGGTAGTTGCAGCAGTATGCCCCATAAAAGGGTGCACATGTAAATCCATAGATGGACGCCCTGTAAACTATATCGTAGCCTCAAATCTACTACCACATTGAGGCACTGTTGACACATTTTTCTACGTGATTCGTTCGTACCAGCTGGGACTAGTGGTGAGAAGTAAAGTGAACTGTGCGGTACAAAGGCATGAATAGCCCCACTTTGCCATGCATTGCAAGATGCGCTGAGTAGTTAAAAGGGTATACATACTTGTGAAGAGTTCCGCATCACTGTGAATGCCGCATTATTCACATGCCTGGCGATTCATTATTATTAGAGCGAATAGTATACGCTTATGACCAACTTTAAAGATTCCGTACTTTATTAAAGGCGTCTTGATATTGCCGGATATTCCAGCCAGGAGGGCTACGTCTGCAGCCGACATGCTCCTCCTGTCACGCCCGACGTTATTAAGCTGTAAGAAGGCTATTTGCTCGAATCACAGCAGGTTCAGGACGTACTTTCAAAGATAAACCATTTGCAAGGAATAATACTTCTGGTATACGCACACGGCCATCTACACGTCATGGAAAGGGAATGCCGATACTGCCAGCTTTTGAGGAAGGGGTCATATCAGTCCCGAAACTTCAGCTTCTCATAAAAAATGTGGCTCGGCCCCCATCGAAAATGACGATATGTTTTGACCCAGGCAAGTGTTCACATTCAAAGATAACACTGCGTGAAAAGTCACCAACGCAGTCTTTATCAAAGAATTCAGACAGGTTCGTTTCAAGGCCACCATGTCTTATATGTGGGTGAGAAGTTATTTATTTTACTGCGCATTTTGAGGTTTTCCTTGCCTTGTAATGACGCATTGCTTTTTTGCATTCTTCGTAATAAAACACTTGTTATTAGGTCATGCTCATGCCATGTTCTGGCATATATATTCCTTGTTCTTTGCATATTTCTGCCTAGATATGAAAGTCACTTATGACATTCAGCACTCAATACTTCTAACATCATCCTGGTACTCATAGAGGTAATTTTCCTCTATTTTTTGGCTTCGAATGTTTCTGGTCGCTCAGTGCAGCTGTCTGCATGCATCGTCTCTGAAGACGTCTTCCAGTCAAGTTCTCTGTATCTGTATTGGATCTATGCTCAGTAAGAGGGCTTCAATTTTCCCTAAAACCAATTAAATATACAGCCTACTCCGGATCTTTACTGGTCACTAGCTTGCCTCTTGCACCACTTGTACATGCAGTACTCACAGAACGTGTTTGTACTAATCAGCTGACTCCGGCTTTCGCTGCACAACCACTGGATGTGCAAGGGGCATAGAAGAAACGGTAATTCGTTAGTTGTCATGCGGTTATACTGAACATCCACTGACTTTGTGGTATTACGCTGGATCTGCAGTACTTACAAGCATACCTCAAGCTTTGCTTTAGGGGTAAGGTAGGGTGAATGATATATTTCAGTTTTAGCGTGATATCTCAGAAACAGCTGCAAGTATTTCCATGAAATTTTACGTGCTCACAAAAATTCTACTATGTATCAAGTGACACCCTTTTTGTTAGCCTAGGTTGCTTGGCTTTCCGATAGCCCACTCCCAAATTTTAAAGGAGGTTCACTTATTAGGTGTACCTTTTTTCTGCAATTATCGAAAGCAATGTAACCTTATTCGATCGTGTTGTTGTAGAGACTCGCGAGATATATCTGAAATAAGAAAATAGTATAATTTTAAGAAGTTTTTGTGAAAAAATGACTGTTTGCACAACGCCAAGGCCGGTAGGTATTGTGTAATTTTTTCCAGCTCCATGTTTTATGAAATCGGCACTTTTTTTAGTTCAAATTGTTTCTAAAGTAATTTGGCTCACGCATACAAAGTTTCATCGAAATCAATTCAATACATTTTGAGAAAAGGCACATTGAAGTTCCAAAATGTACACAAAACGCAATTTGAAGAAAACGTATTTTTTGTGCTCATACTGCTTACGACAGAGGGCGCGTGGGTGCACTTGTGTGACATTTAAACCGCTTGGAGCGGCCGATCGACGTCGGGCTTCGACAGGTTTCTTCCTCAGGATACAGTGAATTTTTTGGTGTCAAAATCGCTAATTCGATACTTGCGGGGGTTTACCCTACCATACCCCCTTATTGTCTATTGAATCTGTGGAATGCACGAGACTTCTAGTACAGCTTAGGTGACTTGAAGTTTTGCTGCATGCTCACCTGTTCTGCAGCATGAGCTTAGTCTGCGGTGATCATTAGCTGATCGAAGTTTTTGTTGGATGCCCAAAGAATATATGTAGTGCCCGTTAGCTGAATTTGGTTCCGCTGATTGCCCACTATATCTGCAGCATGCATCTTTATGTATGTCCCTGCACCGCATTTGCTGTATTCATTAGCCTACCTCGGTTACAGCAGTATGTGTACTGGAGGCTACAAAATGTACCGCATTTGGGACACTTCCCACTTGACAAGAGGTTCTGCTGGGCCCGTAATGAAAACTAAGCATTAGTGGATATGATGGTGCAATGATTATACATCAATAATCATGGGATCTCTTGTTGTGTCTCTTGCTTACTGGATCGACAGTATGCACTTCATCAGTATTTTTGCAATATATCTTGAGTAATCATTGACACGTACCTCTGGGCTTGCTGGATACCCACTACGTCTGAGGTACACGGTATAGTCTGAAGTTTTTGCAGTTTGATAACATAGCTAACCACACACCAGTCCAGTAGCTACAGCTATGTCGCAGGATTGAGAAATAAGCATATTCTGATTGAACTAAGTCATTATAATAAACGTGGTAATTGTGACTGTGCCACGCTGGAGATGAGTCATTCACATATGTTCGAGCGAATATTTCTAACGGGATCACCTGCCGAAAGAAAGCTGTGGTCGTTCCGCACAAATGAAAGCACAAGTACTAATATCTTGACAAAAACAAAATGCACTTGTAAGTTTGTTTGCTTTCTATGCTTAGTAGCCTTCATTATATGCTATTAAATGTGTACAATAGCCATCGTAAATAGTGAACAATAAAAATATGTGCCTTCTCCTCGTTATGTTACAATATGTGTTTTTTTTTTATTATTCTCGCTTCTAAAGCACAGCAGGACAGCCCATAAATATCAAACACAAAGTCCACGAACTGTTTACTTCTTAGTTTTTTTATTACTAGCGTCATTTGAACAAGTCCAAAAACAAGTCCACGAGCACGCAGCCTCAGCAAAGTGCAGTTTTGTTTAGTTAATATTCTTAGCAGCAAAAAAAACATTACATCGTTCTTATGGACGAAGTTTCTGGAGATGTGTTCCAAGCTTGTGTAGTTGCTTCCAGTGTTCGTTAGGCTGCTGGCAGTGGTGGCATTGGAAGGGCCTGGTTCACATATTCCCCCAGTGTTATCCGATTTGCTTTCGCTTATCGGAGGATTGTTAATCAGCTGCGTCTTCTCAAATATCTACGGCGCTTGCTGTACTTGACACGCAGTATAAATTTGAGCTCACTGAGTGAGCTCTATATCTTATAAAACAACACTTATAATGACACTCGTTTCGAAACGATTCCATGTCCCGAAAAATTTGCAGTCTCGAGAGAATCTCACATCCTCTTGCGAGATCTTGAGCACACGTTTGACGCGAAGCCACGATCAGGACCAGGCGTGTGCACACTGCTGTGAAACACCCGTCGTAATGAAGAAACCTGCTCCGGCGACGCACATTCCCTCGTTGCAAAGTGGGACTCGTTGCAAGTACCTGCCAAGCTTCTTTATTTCCCGGCTATACGGTCCTGCTTAACATTTTATGCTCAGTTCATCACGTTTTTCCCGAAAGTAACCTGAAGTATTCCGGCAGCGCTTCTATATAATTCACACTCACGCTCAAGGAGTGTCCCACAGAAGCCTGAAACCACTGCCTTCTCTCCTTTCTCTTCTTCCCTTTGAAAGAAGAATCACCAGTATCTTCCAAGTCCTGTTTTCATTGTATTCATGGACCTCTGCTCAGTGGCGGTTCTGACTCTGCATGTCACTCCATGCCACGTCTCACGCGCTGGCTCTAGGCTGAGTGACCGTTCAGGAGGTGCGCCGCTCTACACGACTTGTACAAATGTGAGGTTGTACAGTTGAGAGCGGCGTTGTATGTAGGGCTGCGGCTGTCACTGGAAGCTGTCGTTGTCGTGTAAACGTCGTCTCATGAGCGGTTGGCATCTGTGTAGACTGGTTCGCTCTGCGTCGCGAACAAGCGACTGGTTGCGAATCGCCGATCGGTTTCTTTCTCACAGAGGCAGAGGTCTACGTGTCGACGGCTCAACAAAGCTGTGCCTGTAGTCCCTGCTCTTCTTCTGGTTGTGTTGCCTCGAGGGTTCTGGCTGTTGCTGCTGTGGCTGATGGTGTGGCTGGTACGTCCTTGACTCGGGAAGTACCATCTGCCTAGACGACGCCGACTGCCGGTGGCCAGGTGGGTGTTGCTGCTGTTGCGAAAACGGCCTCTGCTGGTGTGGCACTTGTCCGTTGCGGTATGGCTGCGGCGTCTGGGCCTGGCGTTGTGGCGTATGTGGCTGGCGGTGCTTCTGAGGCAGTGCACCGAAAACCGCTGCTGGAGGGGCTGAGGCGGCCGGGAAGGAGACTGGTCGCCGGTTTCTGCGCTGCTCCCGCTGACGATGTGGTTCGGCGGGCCACTCATCATCAGATGACGAGTCGAGCTCACGGGGCAGAAGCTCGTCGGAGCCGATACCGCTGCTTGACTTGGAGCCACCCTCGGGCCTGGTTGAAGACCTCTTGCATACTGTCCCATAGTCCTTGGGAGGCAGCAGAAGCGGGCCGCGGTCGGGGTTGCTCAGTTTCTCGCGTAGTTCGGCGGCCAGAGACGCGTACAGGCTCGCCATCCGGTCACTGGATGTGGCTGAGCCTACCGATGCCGCGCCGTGGACCGCAGGAGGCAGAACTGCGGCGGGCCTTCGGGGTGGCGACGTGGCGAGGCCCTCTTCTTCCTCCTCCTCGGAGACGTCGCTGCGGTCCTCGGAACCGTCTTCGGTCCTTCCGTCGGAGGGCATACGTGGAGGACCCGAATGGTGGTGGTGATGGAACGAGTGCTCGCGCAGCAATCCCTTGGCTGCCAGCCGATGTTCAATCTCACGGAACTTGGTTTGGTTGTCGGGCCGCTCGACGAGCTGCTGCAGCTGCTGGCGCAGCATGGTGGCCGTCTCGGGAGAATCACAGCGATAGACGTGCACGTGCACGGGGCACCTGGTGACCGGGTTGTAGAGCAGCAAGATGCAGCACACCAGGTCACCATCCTGGTGCACACACGTGACTGAGTGCTGTGGGATCAGGTGCTTCACCTGCTCCATCTTGCCTCGAACGCCACGAGCGATGTTCTGCACCATCTTGATGCCTTTACCGCTGACCTGTAGTGTACAAAAAATGAATAATACGCACGTATAATTAACAGCGGTCGGAATACAAGCTGCGTTTTCCGTTATGACAAGTGCGATACGGCTTCAACCACGCATCGCGGAGTATAGTACGTCATCTTCGTCAGGCATTTTATTACGCAGCTCAGGGTCTACACCAATATGAAGTGGTGAAGTCACGTGAGCTTCTTCGAGCAACCCTTCACTTACGGCAAGTGAAATCAACACAAAAAGAGGGTTGTAGCACAAAGTTCTCTAGTCTGCTTGACATCGGTTTCAGTCGTTGGACCAGATCTCTACTTTTTTCGTAAATGTTCAACAAAATTGTTCTAATTTCCCGTGTACCGATGAACACGCAGATATGAGTCTCATTGTAACAGCGCCCCAGAGAGGAAGAGATGTTACAAACACCGTAACAACCTGCTCGCATTATATTTTCGCTAGTATTTAATAAGAAATGATTCCATTACAAAGAGCCTAGAAACTTTTTATGGCCACTTTTAAAATCAGAAGCAAACAACGCGAACACAGCGCAGCAAAAAAATAGCTCTCAAGAGCCTTGCCATACATTCAGCCTCCACTGTGGTCACCCATACAGCTACCGTCGAGGAATATTTTCATGAGCTGCTTTAATTCATAACGGATGCCGTATGTTGGAATGATGTCGTGCTATCTGCGCTATTCTTTACGAAAGGAAAAGAAAACTAGCCCGGCTACGGGTATCACTTGGTTGAAGAACCTTTTTATACAGAAGAGCTATTTTCCTACTTTCAGAGCCCTAAATGTATCGTATGCACACATCTCGACTTCATCGTATACGAACAGGTTATCATTCCTAATATTCGAATATATCTATTACCCGTCACTATATATTATGCACGGAAAGCAGCCTTTTCACGAATATCCTAAATGTCTGAACAAAACTTTTGAAGGGTGTCACGTCTCGGGTAGTCGGCTGTGTTGTCGAAAAGTAGCAGAATTGCGAGCACACATCGAAAATGGATATTAAAGTAAAACAATAAATTAGTTTTGACCAATAGATTATACTCGAAAAGCTCAAATACCGGCAATTTCTTTGCGATAAGTTCATCAATAGATTAGAAAATAATTGTAATGAATGTCAAAGGTCCCACTTTTTCAGTTTCCTGCCGTAATTTCTGTTGGAATCATGAATAACTCTTTTTTATACTATGGTCATAGTGCTCAACTAAACTTTCAGAAACTTGGTATGTCAAGTCTCTCGGATGACAAGTGATCATGCAGGGGCCTGGGGGGGGGGGGAGAGGACACTGAAATGTTTCCAGGCCACTATCTCTTGTATTGCTGTGGGAACATGGCCTGTGATCTTTTGACCCACCCTGTACTTTCATTTTATCGCTGTAGAACTAGGTAGACGCAAACAGACAGTATCATAATTTATGACGTGATGGTTGCGGGAACTTCACGTTGGCGTCACCACACGCATTTTTGCGCGTTTTTTTTTGCTTACCAAGCGTTTTCGCACCGCATGCATGTGATTCGTGGTATCTTGACAGAGAAATTTACAAATGCGACAAAAAACCGTTTTTTGTGTTTAGTTCTCGTGCAAGGTATATACGACGCGGCTCACCTGTAGAGTTACCTTGGGCGGCTCGACTTCCCGTTCCCGTTCCAGCAAGAACCGCAGCACGGGTCCGATGTACTCCAGTCCTCGGAGACCGCGGGACTCCTTGGCCCCCAGGAACCACACGTAGTACGACTGCTTCTTCATCTCTTTGGCGCCCTTACGGAACGCCATGGCACTACACCACGAGGTGACTGACGCGTCCTAGAAGAGTCTTAGCCCGTGGGGGGACACTGAACGTCGCAAGGAGCAAGCACAAGCCCATCAGGGCTTCATGATCCTCTCCGCTTTGACGCCTTAGTGCAACGGCACAAGTTGACAACGGCCGCTGCGTGCGAGCTCTCGTGGAAGTTTCTGTTGGTCTTTCACGCCTCGACGATGGTCAGTCCGGTTCGATGCCCACAGCTCAACCTGCAATCAGAAAAGAGAGGATTTCTATTGTAGGCCAATGGGTTGATGGACCACGCAAAAAGAAACAAAAGTTGCTCAACGCCCCTGAGAAGACGCTTCTAGCCCCTTTTCTCCACGCTTGCACGAACTGGTGTCACAAATTATAGACACGTATGGCGTGGCGTCGAAGGGTCGAAAGGCTGCGACACGCTGGGATGGGTCAATCCGTATAGACCACCCATTTCTTTTTTTCGTCTTTTGAGCACACTTAAGCGTGCATCGTGCACTCTTTACAAAGGGGTTGACGCATCAGCATCGTGTCTGACATTTCGGCCGTGCGCGAAGATTAAAAGGCGCGAATTTGATACATTGAGGCATTGGGTGGCGTGCCTTGATTATAGGACGTGGACAAGGGAATATGCGCACGCATCGAGCCGAAATGTAGGACATGTATTCCTCCAGTCGTTCGGCGGCCACACTTCATCGCACACGGAAACTCTGACACGTCTTGAAACACAACTGCCATGAAAATGCCATCTATGATGAACGTCCACGCACTTTAGCGAAAAGGGGCGGTCGTTTATCCTGCATAGCGGTTTGGAACCTGCCCTCCTTTATCGCGAAGTGCTGTAACAAAGAGAGTTAGAGTTGGAGGGAAGGAAATGATGAGATGTGAACCCCGTGTGCATTTGGTTTATACACCACAATGAGGACACCACAACTCTACCAAAATAGAAAGGAGGTAGCTATAGCTCTATAGATACTTTTAGTTCCACACCCACTCCATCAAGAATTGATGGGACATGTTGACATGAGTGAAGTAGTTAGTTTAAAGCAATACAATGTGGCCAGTGGTTAGGCGCAAGCACTAGCGGTACATAGGTACTTGCACCGAAGCACATATGCAGTGACTTCTAAGAAATTCTAAAGGAAATTTTAAAGTATCTAAACACGGAATTTGACCAATGCCGTTTTTTGGCGATTCCACTGTTGTCAAGCTTTATATCAAAAGTTCGTAAGTTTTCGTCAGCTGGTTAGGTTTCTCATTTTTGTGACACCATCGCAGAGACGATTTCTTTACTTCACAATTTTTTACCATCGGCCGCTGCGTTTGTAGCGACCACCTGATCATCTGATCGGTGAACACATAACCCGAGTACCCTTGGTCTGCGATCAGATGTGCTGCGGATATGCGAGCGCAGGTCGTACTACATAAAGCCACAAACTTAGCGATTTCTTGCCGCAGCGCTGCAAACCCATGTTTCCTAGTGATGTATCGTTTTTACATTGATGTACATTCAACAGCAAAACTTTGCGGGCTGTGCAGCGCGTGGAGAGTGGCGGAAAACTGCATTGCTGCTCCGTCTACCATGCCGCGGAATGATGTCGAGGCTACCGTACGCGGCCTCGGTGATTAGCAACGGCACGTTTAGACAACGCGCCACTGCTGGATCTAATCTCAGAAGCCATCGCCGATAACCTCGACACAATGGTGCACGTCATGGTAGGTGGCGCAGCAGTGCAGTTTTCCACCGCTCCGCCACGCGCTGCACGTCCCGCAATCTTTTGCTGCCGATTGTACCTATTCGTTCTTATTTTGTTTTAAGTTTGTATGTAGGTGTAACTGTCACTGTGCTATCGTGGGCCCTTGTAATAAACGTGACAGGCTCATAAAGCTAGTGGAAGACAGCTTTGATTCACCGCTGCTCTGTTGGTTTGGAAAAGGGACAAAAATAAAATGTATTATTTGAACTGCAAAACTTTTTATCAAAATATAGTGACAAAGTGACATACAACATCTTGGAAGCCATAAGCATTGACCGGTGCGGTGAATCGTGCATCAGTGCATCATCAGTACAACTAAGAGAAAACAAAAAGGTACACGCACAACAACGATTAATCAGGAAGTTAAATGAATAATTTGAGAGAACTGCACAAAATTATCAAGGGCCATAAAAATGTGTAAAACAACAATTTTTGAGTTGCTATAGCCCGAAGGCATCTCTTCTATCTTCCTTCGTCTTCGTCGGTACGTATGGCGGGTAATCCTCTTCACAAGAAACTTCAGTGTGCGCAAATAACGGGCTGAGAGAATAATCCGCTCCTTACCACATCGCGTCCCACCCCATATAGCTTGCTGCTGTTTGCACAGAATCGTTAATGCAATTCGCAAGTTTTACGTCCGAGCAGACACCACCGTTTGAAGTGATATTTACGACAAAGTTCAGCGCGCTAGGTACGGTAGTCAAGAAGGTGAACCAGATCGTACTCTGGGTATCGCACGTTCTAGCAGAACTGATTTAGGATGGACAGGAAGAAGCGTTATCAGCGACACGCTCCGTTCAGTGGATCGAGTTCGACACTGTGCTATTAGGAAAAGCACGCGGGCGTGTCCGAGTATACGCACCAACCCACGCCGTACACTACAGAATCAGCGCCATGCCAGACGGGCTATATCGCTCCAGAGACCTCACCTGCGCCGGATCTATAGAGCATCCGGCCACGCAAGCTGTCGCATCTGGAATCCGGCTCAACGTTATCGGGAGCGAAGGCCGACGTGTCTCCCCCTCCCCCCTCTTTTTTTCTTCTTGTTCGATTCTTTCTCTCCCTTTCGTGGCTTGTCTAACGGTATGCCGTGGCCGTTCGGCAGGAGAAGGAAGCCTTCCGATCCAGCCTCCTACATAACTTCTTACTGTCAGGCGTGCCGACGCCAGGCATTGCGGGGTACGCTTCGTTACGCCGGTCGCGCTCGCCGCCGACAACGACGTCTTGCAGACGGCGCCGGTCTGCTCTTCTTCGGCGGTCATGGCCGAATGAACCCGATGCTAACGTCCCACGGAAGAACTCGACGCGGACTGTCCTAGGAACGTCCCATATACGTACGTGTACGAAACAGCAGCCGTTTCGATAATACCATCCGCGTGCCTCGGGTGCCGGGGACTCCAGATAATCGTTGCAGAATGAACTTTAATTAAAATGGATGCCGATAAATAAGTGGCACGCACAAAAAGGCACAGACGTTGTGCAGGAAACGAGAATCCATAGGGACATCATTGATAACGCCACAGATTATTATGTCATGCATTACGCAAGTCTAGACGTTTTCTTTGCAATTGTTTACGTAGTTTTGGTTGCGTAAGGCAGCTCACAGGTGCGCAAATAATCGCGCGAGGGTATATTATCACACGTTCGTCTGCTTATATTTAGGGCACAAGCTGTGAGAGGTTCCCAAAATATTAATCAAGTAAGCCACCCGTACGCGCACGTAAAAAAAAGAAGGGTTCGCACGTTTTATTTCATCAGATTGTCGCCTGCAATGCGCGGAATTCGGAAACACCGTGATAACGGAGGCCAATCATGGGTACAAAAAGGGGCAAGACGTCCCTTAAGCGAATCAAAATGAATATTGTCCCATCCCTACATTTCGTTTCATAATATACCAGGTGTACGCCCACACAGGGATATGAACGAGCCTAAAATCAAAGGCAGCGTGGTGAGCATGAGACGTTAGTCAATCTGGCTTCTTATTGATCAGATCACGCTCAGCGTCACGCTATTCACTGAATTAAAATAAGGAAGCGTGCTTGAAAAATTGCCACGTTGACCTGACGAAAATCACACTATTAGACTGTCCAGACTGTTTGAAATGTTAAAATGCATCATGCACGGTGTACGAAATATTGAGTATAAGTAATATATATACGTAGTTTAGCAGATACACATTGTGGTATGTGTAAGTTACGTAATATAGCACGTACGTTATTGAATACGTGAGTACTGTGTGCATGAGGCTATAAGATATATGCATCAAGAGAGAGAAGGAATGATATGGAAGGAAACGTAGTGAAAGTAAGTAGTCTAGGGTGAGCGGTTGGCTACATGCATCTACAACGAGCCTCTTGTAAAACCATATCGCTGTATACAAGAGAAGAAGAGGGTAGTTCGTACCTCTTTCTAGCACCAACCTTCCAAAGTTTTCGTAACGCACAAGATTTTACTTCACTCTGCCATGGCCGCCTCCTATCTGACCTCATATCCGCCTGAATGCAGAGAACAGAGCGTATCCTTCGACACATCCCCGCTTCGTCGGCTCACAGCAGGCAGACAAACAGGGGCACCTCTGTGGTGGGCGCTTCTTTGTCGTGCAATCGTAATATCGTAATCCTCTTTTCCGTCCTTGCATCGGCATAGCACCCGGTGAATTAATCCGGCGCACCTGATATTACGCAGCAATTTCTCGTGACAAGAGTCCCCGGATCGCACGCTTAGTTCACGGCCATCCGCATGACTGCACCAGCCACCAGCTTCGTGTCTACGAATGAAAAAAAAAAGCAGGTTGCGTTACCGCAGCCTCGCTCGACTGTTGTGAACGTTTCTTTTCCTTGCGGCAACATAAAACGCACGAAATAAAAAAAGAAGCTGAAGGAGCAAAAGAACAAAAAGAAAAGAATACCAGGTCGATATGCCTGTAAGCAAGAAATCAACAAGTATGGGCGCTTGAAGAAGAAAAACGGGTCGGAAGGCCTGCCTTCAATACGTAATACTTCTAGTGGCTACGGTGTACGAGCCACGCGTTGCTTTAATGGGCGTGTGGCCGCCGAACAATCGCGAGGTTTCTTTTATTCTTTCTTATCTTGTCCATTGATATTCCCCCATTACCACTCGACATGAAACTTCCTTTTCCTTGCGATAGTCATGCGAGTCTTTCTCTCCTCGGAATAAAAGTAATACCTCTACTGCTCGTACGGCAGCGGTTCTAGGAAATATGTCTCTTTGTGATGTATACGGTGAGTTTTCTTCAATAAATTAGCCATTTTTCTTTCGCTTCCAATATCTTTTTTTTCTTTCCTATTTGCAGGAACGTGCGTCTTCCTTTTTATCTCTGGTGTTGGTTCACGTCGTTAGACGATTTGTACGCCAAAGAATGAGCGCAGTTTGCTTGGAGGTCGGAGGAACTGTGGGATCCCTCCTCCCGGTGCATACGTTACATTATGTATTACGTGAGCGATAGCCGTCAACTTTACGAACACTCACCGGCGCCGAACACAAGTGCTCAGCCTATACTCACGCTTGCGTAAGCACTAAACACACACACACACACACACACACACACACACAATTATCATGGTAGTGTTCGCACATAACGTTAGACAACATTTCGCCTCTTCAACTTCCAGTCACGCTGCAAATGTTAACACTTACGCACGCACATAAACACACACTAACAAAAAACACAGACTTGCACCTCGTAAATCTGCTGCTTTCGCCTCCTCAACACCCAGTCACGCTGAAAATGTTTCGTGAGTCTGCTTGCCGGGGTAAAATAATAGCCATAGCACGACCACTTGGTCCTGGCTCACATTTTTTGTGCATCTGCAGTTGCATTACCTGATCGCTTATGATGCCTGCACGCTTCCCCAGACTTGCCTTCTTTACTCTCTTTCTCTCTCTCTGTCTCTCATCTCTCGATTTCTCTCGCTCTCTGAATTCCCATGTTCCTAAGATTTTTTTTTGTTTTGTGACGTGTTTACAACCATGACGACAACTTATCTCATACTTTCACATGTATTGCATACGTTCGCCTGTATTTCAACGTATCTCAGACTTTCACCTCCTGTTTTCTCATCACTCTCTGAGTTATTGGCAAGAAATCACCGCTTCCCGTGTTTTACAGCTATCCAATATTCTACTCAGGGCTGCATCCTAAAACAACGCACTACTAAACGGTCATCTTTACTGCAGCTACGCACACAACGTGAGGTATTGAGCTGCGTTTTGGTATGTGTTTTCGACAGTTGATATTTCTGCCTTCCGCAAACACCTTGTAGGATGAGAAGAGCGCCTGCAAGAGAAGGTAATTGCCGACACGATATATTCCAGCACGTTTGCCATTGGGTTAATCGGTACGAATTGATCGTGAAATGCGGGTTCCAAAACTAACAACGAAGTACTCGAAGAGGATTCCTTTGCTTATTCTTCATATTTCTGTGGCACTTGAAGGGGTCTGGTATAGTATGCGTGGTCCAAGCACACGAGAAGCACGGCAACGGCAAAGCAGAGGCCATGGCACCGGCGAGATGCAAGCATTTCGCTCCGGAGCCATGATTTTTGTATTTCAAAGTCCCGAAGTATAGTTTCGTAAAATAGCACTAGAGGTAAATACCGTGCTACAGTTCATGGGAGCCACAACGCGTGGGTGGTACACAGATTCCCGTAAGCATCGACCCGACACAGTGGTCTTGCGGTCATGGTGTTGCACTGCTGGCTCGCAGGTCAAAGGCTCGAATCCCCACAACGGTGGCCGCATTTCCTATGAAGATCAAAACGCTTGAGATCTGTGTACTTAGAATTGGGTGCACGTAAATAAATCCCAGCTTATTGATATTTTCGGAGCCCTTCACTACGGCGTCTCTCATGATTACATGGTGGTATGGGTGCGTTCACGCTGAGTGATGATTATAAATATCGCCTCACCATTCTTAATTCACTTTCGTGTGATTCAGTATGGCCTTCATCTGCTTTGTCGGGAAAGCGAAGTTCAGCGGGTGTAGCAAAAGTTCAGCAATCCCACTGCGCCACGTTGACCCTTCTAGCCTCACCTCTTCAAATCAGCCAACACAGTTCGCAATGAATGACTCTTTCATTCGAAGCTAAAAGCCGAGAGTTATTATTTATTATTTATTTGGTTTGCATACACAAAAACACAAGGATACAGAGGAAAGAGGAAGAAAGCAAGCTGGCAACTGCCACCTGGAGGGGCACAACGCCTGCTCCCTCTTTCGGGAGGAGGGCAAAATCTAAATAAACGAAGTCACGAGAGCATTGGAAACCGCAAGCACGAAGACTACTGGCGAATACGTGTGCTACCCATCATTCGTATATGGTGAGCCATCTCAACGTCGCGCGTAGTTGCCTCTACAAAATATCGCAGGAAAATCATCGATTCCCGATGCTGTCTTCACAAAGCATTCTATTTTGTTGGCTACGTGAGAATTGGAACTCGACCAATAATCTCTTCGGAGATTTTTATATAGTCTACACTTGAAATAAAACCTTGTCTTATCTTCTTGCATGCGTGATATGTCTACACTAGAAGTTAACCTATCCCGACTGACTCACCAGTTGTGAGTGGTGTGTGCACAGTGAAATCAACTCACACGGTGTCCTTTGAGGATCCGCACGCAAGCAGGCACAAACCACAGAAAGATAAAATGAAGAAGAGGTAGGAATATTTGGGTCGTGCTTCTATGCCGTAGCATAACAGCGACGAGTGCTTCTGCTTCCGTAGTTTGGCAATTACGTGATCGGGGACACCGCATGCAAATGGGAAGATTACCGGTGCCATCCTGTCTGCACTTGCGAGTGCATAATCTGGCGGAACGGGGGCCGAAATGCGCGTGTCCCAATGCATGCCAGGTGACAGGAAGCGTGGGAAAGCTAACGGTGGATCTATATATGCTTGGCGACACCAGGACATGCTGGCTGCATGCCATGTTTTCCGTGGGAAAGAAAAAAAATTAAAGAAGGAAAAGTGGTGGGATGGCCCCACTTGCTAGCTTTGAAAGTAACGCTTTCTCATCTTAACGCAACGAGGACTGGTGCGAAGTTTTGCAAGTAGGCCCTCTAGCCGATTAGTGGACTTATATATAGCCGGGGAAACTCATTCGTCTAAAATTAGCCGTAACTACTTAAGTGGATACGCGGAATATATGAAGGCTCCTCTGATACTGCTAATTAACTTGCATTTGAAGCATATCTGTGCAGAGTTAATCGACAGCGAAGTATGTGTTACCGTACGAGCCGATTACCGTTTATAAATAGCAGGAACTTTTGACAACAAAGCGGTACGAAAGGCTGTAGGTGTGATTGTTTTCAAATGAAGAGTAATTAAAGTGGGATTGCTGCTGTTACTGACGTGAGCCAAATAATAAAGCTTTTGTCCAGTACGTCAAGTCACAAAGCACACTATTTCGACCACGGCTATTGCAGTTTTCTGGAGGAAATGGAAATTATCCGGTTATTGACTAATCATGCTATACTGTTTTCATGTGACCATAAGCGTATTCGTAAATAGAAACGTGGTTGACAAGGGAAATAAAACTGGAATAGCAGTTCTTTGAGAACAAAAAAAAAACAAATAATATTTGTTTTAGTTAGCATGACAGAAATTAAAAAAATATTACACCGTATCCACGCACGGAATGATGATGAGTGGGGCGAAACGTCCATACATTCATCCGTCCATTCGTACTTCTGTCCATGCGTCCATCCATGCGTCCATCCGTCCGTGCTTCCATCCAGGCATCCGTTCGTCCGTGCATCCGTTTGCACCTAGGAATCCTAACGGCGAGCACGAGCCGCAGCGGCCTTCTGTACCCGGCGCTCCTCGTCATCCGAGGCAGCACCATCTGGCAAGCGCACTCGTACGGTGACGATCAAGTATAATGAGTAATAACGGCAGTGATGCCATCCTAAGACAATGTTTTATCCCTAGATCAACTCTCGAAAATTCTCTGAATTACAAAAAATTGCTAGATTATACTGTTGATGTCATTATTCAGGCTAATTGGCTTTTAACTAAGTAGTAAGATTGTGCTTTTCCCTAGATTACAAATAATTCCTAGAATATATTGTTTATGTCACCATTCAGGCTAATTGACTTGTAACTATGTATTAAGCCTGAACTCTGTGGACACGTTCATCTAAATCTTCTTAACAGTAAAAATAATCACATTACCAGCCCATTATGGTCAGTGTTCTACATGTTCCGTGGAGTAACATTGTTTGCATTGACGTTACAGAGGCCTCTATATTAGGATACCAGTTCGTTAAGATGCTGTGTAGAATGTGCGTAGGAATAAATGTTGACATAAGATTAGTCTCGGTGCCCCTCGCGTTCCCTTGTGCTCCTCTGCGACAAGGATGGCGAACAGTAGAAAGCGGGGAGAGCACAAAAGATGGCGGGGACCGAGCGACTATGTGCCCTCCCCTGCCCTGATCACACACACTAATGAGATAAAAAGTCATGGTTGAGCCATCTTAGGGTACCCAACGCAAAAAAGCTGTCTATGGCATAAGCTGAAAACTATCAGTAAAGTGCTCGCAGATGACACCAGTTGCCCCAGAGACAGATTTGTCTGTCAAGACACTCGCATTGAAGACATCGATGTGTTCGTTCTGGTCAACTGCAAGACTGTAGCACATTTTACGTACCTGCAGCTTCTGAGGTGGAAGACCATTTTTAATTTTACAGATTTGCGTATCGCAATATTTTCAATAGATCTTCGTGGCGCCTCTTTTACTGGCTGACAGATGCGTTTTCTCTCTGTAATGTTATCAGCTCTCCATTTGGCAAAAATATTTACGTCACTTTTGTGCTCTCATGTAAAGAAACGATGAAAACACTGAAAATACCAGAATATGTCTTCCTGTCTGCTTTCATCTCGCCATTTCCACAATAAGGAACCCATACTATCTTGCCCAAACTTCAGTCCCACTTTCGTTCTGGTGCCCTCTAAACCTCCTGGTTAGGTTATTTCACATGAAGACATTGCTCGGCGAAGGCACGCAGTGAGCGTACGCTTGACGGTTCTTTTTTTTTCACTACAAGAGAAAATTGATCTTGTTTCGCAGAGCAGCAATCCCTCAAAGCACTGATATGCGCGTTCATGATTAAGTCCTACGACAACAGAGTTTCATCTCCCACTGTACTTGGCATACTGCAATCGCGCTTTACTGAACTGCTATTCCCTTCACTCGACGCAGAACAACACCAAGAATAATAATACCAATACCAGTAGAAGTTGCATGAAATAGCCAGAATTATCGTTATTTAGAGCCTTTTCACTTCAAAGGGCGGGATTACTAAGTAATGCCTTAAATCAGGCCGAGTAATGGGACATTTCCAGAGCCCTACAAAGATCCCTTGATCAAAGAAAAAAGACGCCAAATCTCTTGCAAAGGTCGAAAATTCATACATCTAGGAATAAATTTGTCGGGCTGGCATCACTGGATAACGTGCACGCTGGTGGAGCCCCGCACTGCCCGCACAGCAGCCCATCGGAGAGCAGCTGCACCGCCAACGCCATCTAGCGTACCTTCACCCAACCGCCATACCGTACGCATGTCTATGGGACAGTGCCCTCTCGAAAACGAGATGAAAAATGAAATGATTACAACGCCATCTAGTACATCAACCCCTAACTGCAGCTTGCATGCATCTCTATGGGATAGTGCGATCTATTGTATCAGACGAAAGACGCTACTGGTTACAGAGGACGATCGACGCCGCTCAACAACTGGCAGGGCTGAAACACGTAATGCCGACCTAAGTACGTAGTGCGCAAGTGGATCGGCAACTGTTAGAAAATGCAAAGCACACAAAACACACACACACGCCCGCACACACACACACACACACACACACACACGCGCGCGCGCGCGCGGTAAAGAAGCTTTAGTGGTCGACACTACCGCAGCCCTCCACTACGGTGGCTCTCATAATCATATCCTGGCTGAGTGATTTTAAACCACACCAATTTGTACTAAGCTTACACTTACAACACGCATAAACAGACTGCATTTCCTTATCGAACGAGCCCCTTAACCGCAGGTGTACCCATTCGCATGATGGCTTTCATATTGGTTAATTAGGGACCAATTTACCAATCTCTCCCACCGCAGATGGTACAAACACTGCTAGACCGGCAAGGAAGGAATTGCGGCAAAGCGCCGCTGTATGAGCGCTAAAGCCTGCGACGGAGCGAGGCATATCAAGAGGCCTAATAGGAACACTGAGTAATGGCTCACCGGTGGGGGCGAGATTGGCCAATGTCTACAGTGCGCACGTGTTTATGCAAATTAAGTCGTTAAGAGAGGCTCCCACTGCAGCGGCGGCTCCCCGCCGAAGTAGGCTGAATCAGTTCGCTGGCGGAAGCAATAATTAGGGGTAGAAAAAAAAACAGTTCACGTGTTGCGACTTTGGTCGAACAAGTGATTAGCGCGCGGCTTCAACTCGAGCGGCGAGCGGGTCGTCCTTGCGACGTGTGTGGTGTTGTCCAAGTCTTGATGGCGTGGTCTAGATGCAGCTTGGAAGGAACTGTGTGTGCACTGGACACGCTCGAATGGCGATTGTGTCCGGCTGTCCGGCCCTGTTAACGAGGAGTGTATAATATCGGCCTTGTCTGGCGACATTGGTCTCACGTTCTTTGGCACCGTTTTCTTTTTGCCACTTTTGCCTCGGTTTTGCTTTTTTTTTCTTTTTTTGTGCGGTTCTAACGTTGGCAGTTAAGAGACTGCGGTCGCTTCCACCCATCATTTATTTTTTTCGTTTCCTTTAATATTTCTTTCTTTACGGAGTGCTGGCGTTCCAAATTGGTTTAATCAGTCCACGTTTTAGGGGCGAACCTTCAGAAGATTTGGGTCTGTATTTCCACTGTAACCGGTTCGTAACCGCCTTTGCAAACTGCCAACTACTTCGTCCTGGAAAACATCCCACTACGCCCCATCACCGATCCACCACTTCACCGACCATAAAGCACCTTTCTCAAACAAAAACAAGAACAATGTAAGAGTTGATTTGTATATTATAGCACAGCGTTACGTCTTTCTAATGATGTGATGGGCTAACTTTCACGGGGAGCCAGCACGGTCGTCGCGCGTCAGCGAGATTCGCAGGCGTGTATGTTGGCGTTGCAGAGCTGCATTTGCAAACGGCTGCGAATAACTCAAAATAAAATTTGATTTCGTTCATATAAGGACAGTCTTACGTCTTTCTAATGGTGTAATGGGTTAAAATTTTCGGGCGAGCTATGGTTTACCGATGATCTTCCCCTCTCGAGCTTCGCCCACTTATCATTATTCATTCCGTGCATACGGCGTGATTTTCATTTCCCAAATTCGCGATTCTTTTTTCGGGCAAGGTTCGGATCGCATGGCGCGTGCGTTCCTACGTTTCACACGCTTCGCTGAGCCTTCACTGTGGCTGATAATAATTGCTATGAATTAAATTGTCCTAAACGAGGCCAACCGAGTTTTATTCTGAATAATGGCAGAGCAACCTCAAACGAAATGCTAAGAAAAAAAAGAAAGCGAAAAGAAGCGTGTGCAACAAACTGTAGAACTGCACGGGGTCAGTTAATTATTAATTGCAGCACTCCAACCTAAAACAGGTCAATCAGTTGTAGTGAAGATTTTACGGTCTATGCGTCTTTTTGTGTGGCGTTTGATTTCTTGTGCTGTGAGAAGGAATCAAGGAGCCACAAATGATCTGCAAGGGCGTTCGAACAGCGCACCACTTAATGCAATGAAGCTCCGCACGTGATTAGTAGCATCTTAAGTGACATGCTTGAATTTTTTACGCATTCGCACGTGTAGATGTTAAATTACATGTTTTGTTTTGTTACTTATGTGCATATCTGTCATGCACGGCTTTGTTTTCCTGTATGCTTTTTCGAAAAACAAATATTTCAGCTAAGAGACAGCACGCTCGTTTTGTTACGTCTTTGTCCTTAGCGCTCTATTAATACTGCATGGCAGCACCTTATCTTAGGCGGCCGCATGCGTGAGAGTCCATTGCCTAGAGCAGCCAGAGCTAGGACTATGCAGGTGACCCAAGCAGTAACATCACAGCTACCAGGCGTTCGAGTTATACCCGGCGACGGCAGAGCCAGAGGGCACAGCTTAAGGAGCAATAGATAAAATTGCGATGACATGGTAACAGTTCACCATGGTATATCGAATGTCTTATCACGAGCAAAAAGCGTCTGTAGTCTGAATATGTTCAAATGAACGCGTGTTGCGTGCGGCGGGTGAAATATTTTAATGCTGTCTTGAAAATGAGCAGAAACCGCTGATCATTAAGGGTAACTGAGTGGATTCTCAGAGAAGGCAAACGCACAAGGGGGAAAGAGAAAGTTAGGTGGCCCGATTAGATTAAAAAGTTCGCAGGTATAACGTGGCAGCAGAAAGCATGCATAAGAGCGGATTGATTGGCGGATCATGGGAGAGGCCTTTGCCCTGGAGTGGGCGTAGTCAGGCTGATGATGATGATGGTGGTGATGAGGATGGTGTCGATCAAAATCATATCACTTTTTGCGCTTCTGTCTGCCGACATCGGTGAAATTTGGCTGATTAGTGAGCGCTATACCTTACGTCCGATAACCGTGGAGATTAGAAATTGCTACATTTTAGGTTTTACGTCCTACACCCACGATCATGATCACGAGAGGCGTTGTAAATAGTAGAAGGCACCGGAAATTTCAACAACCTTGAGTTCTTCCAAGTCTTTTCACCCAAGTTTATACGTACCTTTAGCGTTATCGTGTCAAGAAAGCATCAAGCAAATCAACCAAATCTTCACGTGCATTCATGAAACGTTTTCCTCGTTTGGACCCGTAACACTATCGAAAGAACAAAAGAAGGTATACGATGACTTGTACGGCCGTCTCTCGTTATGCTTGTCCACACCTACTGCGCGACCGAGTTCACGTAGAGGTTAAGAATCATTCCAACATACGTGAAACACGTCCACGAAGGGGCCAACAGGAACATCTTGACCAAACTTGCGAAATCACTCGTAAGATCGAACCCCGGGAAGCAAAAAAAAAAAGTCTTTATGCGTTACCGGGAAACAACGCTTTCGGGGGTTACGCTTCGGCCACGCAATAGGGCACTCACGATGAATATCTCCGAGCTCGAAGAAAACGGCTTCTGTCGACGTGGGCGTAACACTTGGAAGTTGCTACAAGACGGAAGCTTGCGGTGCCTGTGCTGCCATCTTCCCGCATGTTACAGCACACCCTTAAGTAGAGACACATCTTGCATCCATTTATACGCGACCGCATTTCTCGTGTATTGCGTTCACTCCGGAGGTTACGGGGTTATTTGGAGCATGCGTATACAAGAGAATTGGAAGGAACACGAAGAGATTAAAGGTAAGAGGATCGTCTGAGGGCGGAAACGGGGTTACCGGATGCTGGAGAGATGAGCGTATATAGATGTATAGAGATCTTGGCGGAAGTAGTACTCTGTCTCATCGTTTTGTCTTTACCCAGTGATGCAACAAGAAACAAGACATCGCGCGAGAGGCAGACCGGAATCTGTAACAGCGTTGCGAAAGAAGATTCTCGCAATTTAGAGCTGCGCAACCAAATACGCGCGCTACGTGCATTGCAGAAAGAAAAAAAAGCTAAGAAGGACGCTCTTGTGATCTGGCAAAGCTAGGCCAACTAACGCCTTCCGACACCACTTTCTTACTATAGAGCCCGGTACCTCCTGGCACAGGGCGCCCCATTAGCCCCACCAGCAGATGCAACGCGCAGTCCCACCAGCAGATGACCCAAGTGAGCCGACCAATGGTAGCGCATTCCCATCACGTGACCAGCGCCTTTTTGTCCCTTGAAATGTATAAGCGTTGTCTTGAAGATTGTCACATCATGCTCCTCCTATATTGTGCTCTTTTTTTCATGGTGCGCTACAGTACGCTCACAAGCGCTGTTCATGCTCTTCCGTATTTCCGACTGGCGAGCCACTGAGGCCGCGTGACAGGCATCGCCTCCACGAATACAGTTTATATGAACTATATATATAGACACTCGTGAGGCGCGTATCTGCGGTGGCAACCGGAAGAGTCACGCAATCGGCCCGCATTTGTTGCGTACTGTCTACGCAATACACGCAGGGCGCACGTATCTGAAGAAGCGGGTCGACGCAGGCGTTTCGCGAACAAGACTGCTTGGCGAGATATGGCCGTGCGAGGACGTACAGCGAACCACTTTCCCAGAGCAAGGAGCGCGCTCTTGTAGCACACACGGGAGATGCAGTGGCGGCGGCCCGCTGAACCCGGATGTGTCTGCTATGTTACGCCAGCGCGAACCTCCCTGATCTCATTCGTTATTATTATCATACGGCACCGTCTTGAGACAGCCAGGACATATAGCACGGAAAACACGTGCGCTACTGGAACACACACATGCGTCTCTGATTTATCCCGCGTGAAACGAAATGAACGGACCACTTTGTTGAAGACGTAGTGAAGAGTATAGTCATCGGCGAGTGACTAAGAATTCATTCGCAGTTCCAGGGAACTGGGCATCTGGATGCCACTCTCTGAGCGTCTGGGTACCTTTAAGATGATATAGTGCCAGATGATATAGACAGATTTGTCAGCTGAATGGGTTGCGTTGCATGACACACAATATAGTTGCCCTTAAGCAGCTTACATAAATTTAGTTATAAGTGATCAAGAAATAGATTTCGCCCCGCCGTGGTGGCCTAGTGGCTAAGGTACTCGGCTGCTGACCCGCAGGTCACGGGATCGAATCCCGGCTGCGGCGGCTGAATTTCCGATGGAGGCGGAAATGTTGTAGGCCCGTGTGCTCAGATTTGGGTGCACGTTAAAGGACCCCACGTAATCGAAATTTCCGGAGCCCTCCACTACGGCGTCTCTCATAATCATATGGTGGTTTTGGGACGTTAGCCTCACAAATCAATGAATCAAGATATAGGTTTCAAAAAATCGGTACAGTGTAAAATTTTTTTCATCATGTTATGATTCGCATATTACAAAACATGTCCATCAATGTTTCCCGTTAGAATGTAGGAAACAAGGGTATTTTTTTTCTGATGAAGGCATGATGGTAGGTATTTTTCTAGGACTTCATCAAACTGCGTGCAATTGTGAGAGTTATTGGGACACCATATCACTTTACCTTGACCTTCATCTTTCTTGCCTTACAACTGTCCTGGTGCTTGCACACGTTCCCCTCGAGGATGAAGACGAACAAAATGCAGCTACAGAAAAGCATTACTGGAGCAAAAAATACCATCAAAAATATCAACAGAAGTGATCTGTAGACAAACTGCCGTCATAATTGAGGTCGCATACCGTAACACCAAAAGTATTACTGACAGTTTTTATGTATACATAATCAGTACGAAGGTGCGGTCGTATTTGTATTTGCCGAGTGTCGCTTTTTAATACCTGTGGAATAAAATGCGCTTTATCAGATCCCACCAATAATATCACGCCACGCCATCAGCTATAACACGTCTACACCTCATGAAAACCGGAGACGTTGTGAGGCAGGGAAGAAGAGCGTACTTCATGCGCCTTTTTCGGCGTTAATCCAACAAACCAACTTGCAAGCAAACCCACTGCTGCCCGTTGGTTTACCCGCGAAGTCTTTCGCGCCGATAAACAAAAAAAATGTTACGTCCTACCATCAGACTAATAACAATTCGACGTCCGTATGTCAGCTCTGCTGTTTTACCCTTGCCCCAAATGTCAAATCAATTTTTAGGATAATATGCTATTCCGATCCCCCCCCCCTTAAAACCATGAGACCATGCTGCACTTGTCTCTTCTAATTAAGCAAAAGTGTAGTTTGCGTACCCGGATGTGGCCTCCAAGCATCACAAAACACGATCGTTCTCTTAACGTCCCGTTAGCGTATGTGTTAGCGTATGTGTGCGACCAGGACGCACACATACGCTAACTGGTCGGCCCTGCAACTATATACTGGCATAACCAGTCGAGCTAGATGACGTTTCTCTCATACATGAACGCACACCGACGCAGTCTGTAGCGACAAACGCGAGGGAAAGACGAATGGGCACAAGACAACGCTGCTGGCCACAGTCTCGCTGACATACTCTTTTTTTTTTGCGCAAGTTTGCAACGTGGGAAGCCAGCCGTTTCTTGGGCGAAATATAGCCTCGTCCGTTTTCACGCCGACTTAGTTGCGCCACGGCCGAGAGCTTCCTGTCCATAATGTTAAGGACCTTATTGCCCGCCCGAGTAAGAACATCCGCCGCCACGGAGTGTATATAGTGTCCGGCTTTCTTGAGAGCATCAGCAAACAAAGCTCTCGTGTTTTATTTCAAGCGGTTTGCGAAACGTAGCGCATGCACGAAAAAAACACATCTGCGCCCATCGCAACCGCCGAAGGAAGAAGTCTTGCTCTTCTTCTTGGCCTCAGCCTCAGCGTGTGCATTACGCGCGGAAACGCATACGAAAAAAGTGCATTATGGCGCATTTCACATCGTGCCGGTTCATGGCATGACCTCCATGCATTCGCGCGTGTACACGTGACAGCTTGTGAAAGACGGCCTTCTTGATGCGCGCACTTAGGCCATGGTCGAGTTTTGTTTATACAAACGCACGTAAGCACAGAAATGCAAATGTTAGCGATAAAGCACGTACAAGCTACGTCAATGGCACTCTTTATTCGTTTGTTGTTGGCACAGAAGTACGAGTGTATACGTTTCCCGATCGGGCTTGTTTGTTCGTCGCGTCTCCACAAGCCTCACAGCCTTCCAAAGCGACCTACACAGCATCGTTTAGGGATAGAGAGAGAGAGAGAGAGAAATGTCATACAGAAAGGCAGAGAGGTTACCCGGAAAACAATTGCTTGGTTTGCTGTTCTACGCTGGGGGAGGCGTAAGAGGAGACAGAAAAGTAAAGAGGAAGGTAAGTAGAAACACATACAGAGAGACTCACGGCATTCCAAGATTGATTTTTCAAAAAATGCCTAGTCGTGGAAGCGTGCAAACACTGCTGCACAGGACTGCCTTTGAGGGCTGTATACTGAAGGTACTGATACAGAACTTGTGCAATAGTTTAGTCAGTGCCGCAAAGGTCACACGCCGCGCTGTCTGCCCATCTGATGTGGCAGTGTTGTTTGTGCTGCCATTTACCTTCGATGGTCTAAGGTCTTTCTAAAGGTCTGTCAGTTTGCCGTACTGCATAGCGGGATGGTTACCTACTATAGCGTAATGCTCAGGTTGAATACAGATCATTTGTGAGAACAACCACAAGAACATCAAGTGTGTTCTGTTGCATAGTACGATGTACACAAACAGTGTTCAATTGAACAACAGCTAAGACAAGCTCACATGCATTGATAAAGTTGCCATCACAGATCTCACCGTATGAGCGGCCAAACGGTCAACCTAACTGCGGACTTGTAGCGCATAAGAGACGGATACACAAAATACAACACGTAGACACCATAAGCGCTAACTAAGACGCTATTCTCTCGACATACACATACGGCAATGAGCGAGGTAAAAACACAAGGTGGTACAGTATGTAGGTTAGCGCTTGTGCTGCCTACGTCTTCACCTTTTGTGTCCGCGTCTAAAGCGCTTTCTGTTCGAAGTTATGCTTCTGTTCCAATCTGGCCATCTTGACTCACTTGTTCTATAGATAATTACGTCTACCAGCCAGAGGCATAAACTCTTGGTGTTGTGATGCCAAGATGAGCCAGGCACGCTTGCCCAGAGTCAAACCATGGTGCACGTGAGGTCCACTGGTCCCAAGACCTTTCAAAAGAAGGCCACCAGTCAGAACCAGAATATCCTGCATGGCGTGTGCTTACGTGGAACATCACACGTCTCGGCGTCCTGTCAAGAGCATAGGTCCTCACGGGAGGCCACGTCATGTATACCCCGGACTGGAGTCGCAGGTTGCCAGGCGACACCTGTCATGTACCTAAAGGAGGACGTCTTTCAGCGTGGAGAGACACACAAGGAAATGACACAAAGGATCTCCCTTTTTTCTTGCCTCTTCAGTGTGCCCAGCTCTTGACACCCTGAAGAGTGGTATGTCTCCTGTGGATCGCCCGCTCAAAAGCGGCAACAAAACAAGGGCTGGCTTGCCCGTTTATTTCTCGACGGGCTGCTTGGCGCGGAACGCCGTTCCGGTGACGCGCTGTACCCTCCTTTGCGGCCTTCCTCCCTTCTGTCATTATGGCATCTTTTATAGATTTTTCTGCCACTTCTCTACCATCTTAGTCATTCCTATGCGCGCGTTACAGTGACTAAGAAATAGAACCCTAAAGCAAAGGAAGAAAAAAGAAGAAAATACAAGAAACAAGATGGCTGGCTGCTCTAAATGCGACAAAGACATAACATGGTTGCCGGCTTTCTTTCTCTCTCTCTGTTTTTTTGTTCTTCCTTCCTTGCTTCCTTCCTTCTTTTTCGCTGCCTCGCAACGGCATCTAGCCATTGTTTGCACTTCTTCGCTTCCTTCCGGATGCTGTGGTCTTGCCGGGCCCACGTGTGCTGTGGGCACGTGTGTGAAAGCAGCACTATATGTGGATCGCGCGAGGTGTACATACACTGCAACCGGTTGGCCAACCTCGCTAGCCGCAGCTCTTACGCAAGCCGTTGCCGTGCACGCGTTATATAGGTACACGGCGGCTTAAGCGGCCACGACGCCTATTCACGGTGCACTGCGCTCACCAAGGCGCCCGTGTGTGCTTTTCGGCGCACGGGGTGGTCGGCCAGCTGCCCTTTCTTCCTTCCATTGTGAGAAAAAATAAACAAGAAAAACCCACATCGCATTTGCCTCATCCGTGGGGTAGGAGGAGGCTAATGGAGAAGGCTAGGCATACGTGGGCAGTGGTGGAGGGCGGGAAGGGGGTAATGTGGTGCGTCACAACACAGCACGGCAGCGTGCGCTATAATGACTCTCGTGGAATGCGAGAACACCACCAGCAGTGTTGCTATACGACGTGGGAAAGAAAGACGAAAAAGGGGAAGGGGCATGGTGGAATGCATACATGCAAGAGCCGCCAAATGTTCACAGAACGCGAGCTCCGCTGCGAATACGAATTTTTGCTCAGACTGTAGATGGCGCTTCTCGCGTAGGGGATATAATTATACTGGTCACACTAACTACTACAGTTTAAGTGGAAGTTATGCGCCTAGAGAAAGCAGAGTTAAGCTTTCTCAAGAATTTGGCATCTCGCAAAAGCCTTTGCTCGCAGATGTACACTGATATGACAGAGAGCGAGGGAAGAAGTGTGCGAAACGTTTCAGGGATCCAGAGGTCTTGATAAAGCCTCGTATTTTTCATGAGAGTCGCAAGTGCTTTCATTACGGTTTACTTGTACGCAATGAAGTATATGTTGACTCACTCTTAAGATGTACGCATACCTTAGTCGTCTGGCAACTGGATCAGTTTATGTCATCTCGTGAAATTCAGTCTTGTTAGGGCGAGTATGTTGTATCATAGTCTGCCATCTGCTCCTCTACTTGGTCTTTGACTGACAGTTCGCGCCACATGTTTTGCACGCGGTGTGTTCGGAAATGTATAATGAAGACTGCTCCCTTTCTGTTTGCTCGCTGGTAGCATAACCAGTTTGAACGAAACTATACGCAAGATGACATACTCTCTAGAACACGAGCTTTCTTGTACTGTCGCCTGAACTGCTGCTGTGTGAACATGTGTCAATGCCTCCTCTGAACAGCTAAAAAGACGCACACTTATAATAGCCTCAGCAGTACGTGTTTTCAAGATTCCATGGCGAAATATGTAGAACCGCACGCAATGCAACAAGAACTACGGCGGTATCTTTGCCCCTCAACTGCACCATGAAAACTGAATTTGGACGCCGCATACAGCTAGACGTCCTTAAAGCAATACGAGCGGACTTCCGTAAGCGTCTGATTAACCACTATCAGAGATGACCGGCATCCTCGGGATATTTAAAATCAGTGTGTAAGCGTACAATGTTTATTATGCAGGCGCTATAAAACTTGATGAAGTGATACAACACTGACCACTTCGATGTTATTTCGATTCCTTCCGTATATTAGCGCTGTTTCATGCATATACTAACGAACCAACTAGGCAAAGACCATACCTTTCCACTAAAAAAGCTAGTTTGAGGGATGGACGATTGCGATGGATGTGTCAGTATGCACGTTATGCTATCTATCTATCTATCTATCTATCTATCTATCTATCTATCTATCTATCTATCTATCTATCTATCTATCTATCCATCTGTCTATCTATCTATCTTGCAAGAGTTTCTCCCAACTCTCGGTGGCATTTTCTCTTTTTCTTTAGCACTCTCACAACAATACACGAATTCCCATCTTTACGGAAGGAGCACAAAACAGCGAAACACCGAGCACGGTAGCGGTGCTCGGAGAGAAAAATCGCCGCGGTTTCTCGGGACCCACCGCTGGCTCACGCTCGATCGTGTCCCAACTCGGCACGCGCGGAGCCGGCAGGCACGACAACCACTGCTTCTCCGCAAAAAGCAACGCCGCGCGAGCCGGCGTACGCCACCGCGGCTCGGGAAATGGTTTCCGCATTTCTTCCGCGTCTCACGCCCCTCCCCCCTCCTGCGAACGCTTTTCCTCGGCTGTGGCTGTGACGTTATGTGCGCGAATACCGGCGCTGACGACGAGGTAGGAGCCCCTGTTGTTGTATGTGTATGTATGGAGACTTGCACAGACGCCGTAAACACCAGCCGCATGGCTTTCGTGCGATTGCACTGTTACAGTCATAAGCAGTAACGTGGGTGGTGCTGCTGTTCATACATTATGCCGCGTAAGCACACCCGCCGTTACAGTCTTGCTAAGCAAATTTTAAAAAACATTATATGGTGACATCATCCTGATTTAACAGATATTCAAATATTGTGACCACATATTAAGTAACTGGGTGTTACATGATGACGTCATTGAACGATATTGTCATGGGCTAAGTAGATGCCTGAGGATGACGACGACGAAGTGCTGAGGGAAACGTTGTCGGACTGCAGCAGCGTTGTACGCATTTTCTCGCCAGTATGTTCATCGTGTATACTTTATTCCCCGTAACATCATTGGTGGAGGTTCGTTTTGTCAAAGCTATACTGTTTCCAGAACGACTGCAAAAGTACGGGAGGTGCACAAAGCTTGCGATTCCTGAGGCGGTACAAAATATGCTATAGATGCAGTATTTTTTTTTTGGAAAGGGAGAGATGGGGGCATTCAGATTAGTACAATTGAATAAAAAGCAAGAGAAGGCTTTCACCTTCTAGTCATGCTAGGCGAATAGATTGTCTAGCTCTTTTTTTTTACGACCCACCCCTTATTTACGTTGTTTTTATTTCTCCATCTCGAATGTGTCACAATCTTATGTGGAGCGGTAATGGCAAGACTGTAGCTAAATTAAGAATTACGTATATCATTAAACTCAAGCTTAATTTTAAATCCTAGGGTCTTACGAACAAAAACCACGATATTTTACAAGGTACGCTGCAGTGGGTGGCAGCGCATTATTTTGACCACCTTATCGGTCCCAAACGCATGCTTGAATATTACTGCACCGCTGTTTTCGGAATACAAATGTGACTACCATGAAATGGAATTGAACTAATTCCGCACAGAAGCCAAACACCACAGCTGCTTAAGTACGAAAGCAACCGTTCGCGAAGTGCCTCCGCCTTCCGCTAGGCTGTATATTAAAAGTCGCAAGTGTGAAGAGGAGTGGTGCAAGAGTATGCAAAGGTTAATAGTAGTATGTTGAGTGCACTGATAAGAAAGATATGCAGTAAACTCCTGTTAGAAATCTTGTAAGGGAATAGATTCTCGATCCGAACCTTCTTGAAGTAAAACGTCTTATTGGGCTAGTTGGTGCACATTTTAGTCTATGTCTCTTATTTTGTTCGTATCGTTTGCGCCTTATTACTTTCCTAAAACGAGCCTGCTTGACTAAGTTTCATTAACCAGCGATACCTACGGCCAACATAATATACCACACTATACCAGTGGTCAGTAGGCGTTATTGGAAGTACTAATCAGTCTCAGGTGAACTATTCAACATTCACATTCTTCGTATATTAAAAACACGTACATATACCTGCCGCCATAGCTAATTCGAGCAGAGCTTCAGTGTGAGTTCGGCCCCCAAAGGCCTTAATTGTTAATTTCGTTTATAAATTTTTGTGCCAAGTCTCTATTTAAAGTTGCTATATAAATATTGTCCATGTTCTACATATTCCTCAAATTTAATGCGCGAAAACGCATGCTATTGCGAGAGAATAAACGAATTACTTTGATCTTCAGGGTCATTGTATAGTTACCTTTCAATAATTGTTCTCTTTAGGGCGCATAGGCATAGACTAGATGCTGCAACTACCTTAGTCCATATTTTATTAAACTGATGCTCCAATAACCTAAAACACGTCCTTTTCTCCTCTCTGGGAAAGGTTCCGAACTTCACTCGTTGTGGCAGCCCACTTGACATGAGTCCACGTCACTGAACGCAGCGTTGTTGTTTTTTTTTTCGTTTTTGTTACATAGAAGCAATGTAAGGCTTTTGCCTTAATGTGTGTCAAAATGTTTTGCCTTGGGATGCCAGACGTGCGCGATGAGCACTGAAAGGATATAAACACGGTTCAGTCGACCTAAAGGAATTCGGGAAATTGACGTCCCGTCACGCATATGTAGGGTAGCATAGCACTGCTGTGGCCCTACGTGTTGTGCGAATTTCGGGCGCTTGCGTACTGCCGTAAATCCAGAGCACGTCTTCCATTAGTAGCCGCACATTTATGAAGTGGTCTAAATGTAGCGAGTTGTTACTTTTTCTCCCCATTTTTTTCCGAATTCGCACAGCATTCTGCATGTCTAAATCAGGAGCCTTAAAGAAAAAATGCTGGAATGGAAGCTCCCGCAATGCCTTGCCAGCAAAAGTGAAGCCATCTTTTGTCCTGCTGAGATGTTGGTTAGAAACATGCTCTTTTTTAGTAGGGCCCACTTAGAAATCAAGTGGTTTTGATATGTTAGTGTATATGCTACATTAACTTGATCCTAAAAGATGGTTGTTCCCGACGAAATAACACACAGAAACGAGTATGGGTTACTAAATCTCAAAAGAACTTTGCCTCTAATCAAAGACTTATCGATGAAAAATAGTAGCACTAGGACGCGTTTGCTGCACTATGTTACCCAAAAAAGTTTCCACATCAAACTTCTGGGGTGAGCGAGGAAACGCTCTTTATTTGTTAAAACTTGGTGCTTCTGGCCGTTCCTATTCTCTTGAGTGATTCTTGATCTCTTGAGTGATTCGTGATCTGTGAGATTATTGTAGTGCTGTGTGTTACATCGTGTCTACGTTCTCTTGTCTGTACACGCTACTTAATTGATTTTGTTACACCAGACAGTTGTACTCACCTGGAATGGTGTTACCAGTTTGCAATAAACTCTCCTGTCTTAATCGCTAAACGCTGATATCTCTTGGGTTTTCAGGCCTCCAGGACGGCTTTATGCTATCTCATAGTATAGTTAGAGTATCTAGTGCTTGAAATCGTTAACCACGTTTTCTAAACACAACGCTGATATGTACTTTATTCTGCCCCTAGAAAGATGGCCGCCAAAGCCGCCATTTCGACATAGGCACGGCTTTACTCCTGGGCAATAATTTCCACTCTAGGATTTTTTTTTCTTTAACCTCCTTGGTCTAAACAACTTGAAACACGCACACACTCCTCGTGCTGAAATTGAAGTAGTGGCACAGAGAACTTATCGTCCGAGAGGCAGCGCCTATAACTACCTTCCCGTACGATTCTTTCACAACCTGGCCACAGAGCATTCTTTTTTCGCAATCGTACGTGGGTGCAGCGTAGGACAGACTGCTACATTAACCGCCGACATCGAAGCACGACACAGCTATACCTATCGCGTAGTACCACGCCCAACACGAAAGGGCTAGACTTGAAAGAGAGAAGTCCTATTATAAGACTAGACAGATTCTAACTAAACGAACTGAGCCCAAAGCATCATCGTTACTTGACCGGTTTCTCGAGTGGAAGCGGCCGTCGCTGTTGTGTTGTGGAGCCGAATTAGCATCTTCTCAATGTCCACAACTGAGTAGTCTCGGGTTCTTGTTTTGCTTCTTCAAGAGGACGAGCATCCAGAAAAGAACGCGTCGAGGAAAAAAAAAGTAGACGCGCCACCTGGTTTCACGCGGCTCTCGCCGTTCGCGTTGTCCTCGATAGCGGAGACTAGACCAGCGCGTTTATACGATGGAGGAAGAAAAGGAAGCGGCGCGCACGAATTAGAGGGGTGGTGCGGGTATCTCTCGTGTCGCCGTCTCTTCTTCGGAGCGCAAGCGCACGCCGCCAGGCAAAGAAGCGAGTCGAACGTGGGCGGTGTCTATACACGAAGCGCTCTTCTACTTCGGCCTCTTATCGCCTTCATTTTCAGCAAGGCGTGCGTTTGCGGACAAAAACAATAAGCACCAGGGGACGCGCGGGTCTTCTTCGACGGTCGCTGCGAGCAGTGGGAGCGGCAGTACAGTCAGGCTGCTCACTGCATAGGAGTGGACTACGAGTGCGTGCTTCGACTGCCAAAATCGCCTCGAACAAGCGACAGCCTGTTGCCCGCACGTCGGTGTTAGATGGAGTTTGAGATTTTAGTGCTGGAGTTGTGGTGGGGAAGATAGTAGTGAGTGTCGTCTTGTGGTCCCCACAGCCTCTCGAAAGACAGCGACGACTTTGTTCCCAAGGAGACATAAGCGAACAAAACTAGTCACGCAGGGTAGGGGCCACGTGGGGTCGACGTTATTTTGCACCCACAACCCAAACACAGCAGCTTTAAGTTACTACGTCCTTATATAATACATATGTGTTCTTGTTTAACAGATTTCTGTTTTTTGTTGTTGTTTTTCTTTATATCTTCCACGCTTTTTTATTAACTGTGTATTATTCCCGTCGTGTGTGCATGTGCATGCATGGCTATGGCAGCGTTTGCAATGTATGCCCTGTACGCATGTATTGTTTCTTTTTATTCCTTTCTCTCTCACTTTTTCTACCAAACAGGAGATGGCACGAGATGGCTCACAGAATTGAAAATCTCAGGTTTTCTTGAATCTGCGACTCACTCGTCAAAAAATAATAATAATAATGACACTTCCGGGATTTCACGTGGCACAGCCGCAATATACGGTGTGTGACGTAGTGTGGAACTGTGGCTTAGTTTTGACAATCTGAGGTTCTTTACCTTGCACCTACATCTAACTAAATTAGTGTTACTTCATTTGACCTTTACCACAGCGCGGGTGCTGCCAGTGGAGCACTCCAACCTGAGATTTCACGCATTCTTGTGTAGCACCTTAACCACTACGCCTACACAGTTGGTCGCATGCTTAGTTCAGAATTTTAAGCTTAACAATGCTATTATTTGCATGGTACCCAAAAGAGAGTAGATTCTTCAGTTCTCCCGAAACAGAGTAACATACCTGGTAAACGCAAACTGATCTAAAAAGAGAAACACTTACTTTTTTTCCTAACACAAAAGTGTTTTATGCCGGAGCCCATCACGCCTCCACTGACGTATTTCCGTCGCGGATATGACGCTGTAAAATATATACAAACAGATTGCAAAAAAAGACGAAGAAAGAGAAGCTTCGCAATGCATGGGGTGTTGAACCAGCGACCTCACGCTCCCCAGTGCGCGACGCTATCCACTTAGCCCAGAACAACCCTCCCCCCAACTGGTAACGGTGAGCCATTTATAAACACCATGTACCGCTGGTGAGGGTCCTCGCAGCTCGGGAACTTTCGCGCGTTTTAGTCATCACTAGTGAGACGGCTTGAGACAGGCGCGCCTTGGGCGCACTCGCTCTAAAGGTCTTCGTGCCGTGCCAACCCACATCGCTGTAGGCGCGTGGCTCCACATGGCGTGGTCAAAGGGCATATAGCGTATAGATGTTCTCCAGCGTGCTGGCTCACTCGCACGCGTGCTTATCTTGGGATTAGGGCGCATTATACCCCTTGCTTTTGCTGATCAAGTTTTCTTTAAATTTACAGAGTTAAAGGTGGCACGAACGTCAGTGCACTCGCTGCCGTGGCTGCGTTTACGAAACGAGCACGCTGCTCTCACACGAAGTAAGCTTTGTGACGGTTGTTAGCGCTCGTCCTGTGTATACCTGTGCGTTCATTTCGTGCGTCTTTTTTTTTCAGTTTGAGCAGCGTGCTTCCAGTTTCAGACTGTGACAGTTTTTGGTCCGCGCTCGTCCTGTATATGCTCGCTTCATGAGTGCTTTCTGCTTGAGGTGTGTGCTGCAAGTTTCAAGATGCTTGGCATTCTTCGTGTGGCGTCGCAGTTTGTTGCTGTAGCATTCATTCTTTCGCCCTTGTGGCGAAAAAGTGCACAGTGAACGTTCAACAACCTCTGTGAGGACACGTTCCACCTTGGTCTTATACTGATTCCTAAAGAGAGAAATCTCAAGCAGATTTTGTTTCTGAGTATGCATGCGACAAGAGCAAGCAAGATATGTGCCCTCATGCAAAACAAAGGTTGCATTCCAGCGTGTCCGCTTAATCCTTTCATGGCGTTTAACGGAGAAGCATACTGCGACGGGCGTAAGATGGAACACACACTACAGCTATTTGCAAGCGAGACCAGGATTGTGGTGACAAAAGCTGTGTATCTCAAACGAGGAAATATTTGTCGCATGTCGATGCATCTCTGTTTGCGCATGTGTCAGATTCGTTACACTGCCGACATAAATTGTGACTCAACGCCCTAATCTAACAAGCTTTGTTCGAAGTTAGAGGTTACGTGTTTCCCTTTTTATGTCTGCAAGAAAGTTGCTAAACGACTTCGCACTCAACTACTTCTAAAATAATATCAATCAGCTTATAAGTTGAATGCTTTTCCAACAGCACCAGAAGTCGATCCTCATTATGTTCACTCGATTGCGTTTAAGTGCATCGTCAGGGATGGGTTTCAAGTCCAGCGCGCCCGCGTGGGCGAGCAACTCCAGAGTAAAGAGCCGCTCATTTCTACCCGAGAGCGGTGTGGCAGTGGGCAGCCACTATCTGCCGAGGTCAATGTTCGCGCTTACTTATTTACATCGTCACTATACGTTGTTGCTCCAAAGTACAAGGCAAAATGCAAACGGAGGAAAAATAGCATGCTGCTCACGCGAAGCGCGATCCTTCGTTATGCGGCCAGCGCGTAATAATCATCCTGCAACAAACAGCGGCTGGCGTGTACATACATGAAAACGCACACGTCACTGTCGTGTATGTATAGCGGACGCGTGTCTCACGCTTGTTTCGGTACATCGAGCGACCCGAATAGCGGACAGGTCTTCAATTCTTGTACACGAGACGCCTGCATAGTGAGCAGAGAGCGCTGGACCCAATTGCAGTGTACGTAGGCGACACAAGCCACGTAATGGTCCGATCGTTTTAAGTATAGCTACTGCGAGTCTACGAGGAAAAAAGCACTTCCATAGAGAGGGAAAAGCTGAAAATATTAAAAACAACGGGAAGGGAGAAGAGTTAGTTGCCATAAAGAAGCAAGGGCTGCTTCGGGACAAGAGAGGTTCGTTGAGGATTTTTTTTTTTTCGTGGGCTGCAGTTCCGTGAGTCACTACGTTTCGTTGGTTCTTCTTGTTTGGTTTGAATGCAATTATAATATGCCCTTAAAAAGACACTGAAACGTGCTGCAGATGCAGTGTTTTGGATCTATTGTCACGAACACACCCCGTTCGATTGGCCAAGGATTGGGTAGTGAAAAATAAAATAAAGTGATCACACAGAAAGTCCGTGTGAGGCCAATTTCGAGGCTTTTTCGGCCAATTTTGTTGATCCTAAACATTCGCTTAGCGTTCTGTCTATCCGTTGACTATTTCGCTAAAACGAGTCCTCCTTTTTGAATTGCACGGATACGTAACAGATGAAGATGCGTCGTCGTAACGAAGAACACCGCTGCGTGTGCCCGTGCACCATTAAAGCTGCGCATTACAAAAAAACATGGATCGTAGTGCAGTGCACACTCTAATCGCGTGCGACGAGTTTCTTCGGTTCATTGACTGAAACGAGGATGCGGCCATGGATTCTGCCGAATCGATTACTCGCAACGCCTGAGGCCACGTAATACGTATAATACAGTCCCTTAATGACGTAATGTAAGTCGGTATTGGAAGGAGATTGATTCGAACAACAATAACTCTTCGGACAGCTTCTTATGCCCTATTTGAGATTTGATGGAGAACTACAGTGGCTATTTAGAGGATAAGATTGATAATAACAACGATACGCTGACTTTGAATGTACAGGACAGAAGAAGGTAGAATCACATTAAGTGCATGAGCCAGCAGAAGATGCCAAACATACAAAGCTACCGTAACATTAGCCACGGTAGACTTACTCATACTCAGCCCAAGCAGCACAGCAGGGAGCCTCTTGACTACGAACATCATTTTTTTTTCTACAAACCAAATCACAGAACGCAATTTTCGAAATGCCGGATGCGCTGGCCCGTTTCTCTTGCGAGGACGATGAGAGATAATTGGATGAGAAAGAAAGAAAGAAAGAAGGAAGGAAGGAAGGAAAGAAAGAAAGAAAGAAAGAAAGCAACGACAAAACAAAGAAAGAAAGAAAGAGAGAAAGAGAGAAAGAAAGAAAGAAAGAAAAAAAAGAAAAAAAGAAAGAAAGAAAGAAAGAAAGAAAGAAAGAAAGAAAGAAAGAAAGAAAGAAAGAAAGAAAGAAAGAAAGAAAGAAAACTTTGAGCACGAGGACCTCTCATGTGCCCCAGATAGTCGCCGTGCCGTGCAGTTTTCCTGCACATTGCCTTTCCGGCGGACACCGCGATTCGAGCAGCCCATGTGAGTCCGCGGATGGCATCCAAGTAACGGGCTGTGACCGATCTCACAGAGTAATATGTGTAAGGGCACTGCGTGCGGGCGTGGAATACAGCAATGGCCCCGTCGTGTGACAGTGAATGTACAGCGTGTTCAGCTTGACCCACTCGATGTTCCTTCGTTGTTGATTCGACAAGATGCTTCGCGACGAAGTGCCGATGTAGTTCGAGGAGGCATGACTGAAATCTCTCGTCACGTGAGCTGTCATATACAGCGTAACGTATACTGCCTCAGACGTTCGCAGATGAAGATGTAAAGCGTAATTTTGAGCTCGAGATTGGGAGAGTACGGAAGCACTTCCAAATGAGACGGATGTTTCCCACTGCCTGCACAAACACTGAAATCACTCTTTTGCCATAAGCCTCGTCGCAAAATTGATTTCAGAGAAAGACGATCCCATTTCCCCTGTCTGTCTTCGTCTCATGTGGATCAACGCGGCATTCTGGTTATGATCTGCTGCTGTGGTGTAGCGGTTACGGTACTCAGCTGCTGATGAAAAGGTCACGGTTTCGATCCTGGCTGCGGCGTTCGCATATCAAAGGAGGCCAAATTCTACAGGTTCATGTTCGGTGCAATGTCGTTACTCGTTAAAGAACATCAGACGGTCTTATTTTCTGGAGCCGTCCACTACGGCGTCCCAGATATTCATATTGTGTTTCTGGCACATGAAGCCACGTTAATGTTCATTATTCTGATTGCGTTAATTTGTCTATATCTTTAATTTCTCGTTGAAGCTGATTACTTCGTACCCGCTACGTTAGGTGTGCCAACCAAAACCGAGCCATCGCAGCTCACGTATTCACTCATCGCATAACAGAGTTGCGGCTCGACTGCCTGCGCTATGTTGGTTATTCTCTCCAAAACATTACGTCATCATAAATCTATTATTTTTCGAGGCCCGTATTATAATGTAGCTGAGGCCCACTACTTACAGCCTCCCTGTTGGACTTGTTCACTGGGACAGCTGAAACATTCTACCATCTTAAAAATTGTATTCTTGACAGCTACTCGTTTCTTGTGGAGAGTTGTAAACTGCCCAGTTCAGTGGTGGCTGATATAATTATTCAAGTTTTCTTGACTGGGGCACTAGAAATTTGTCAATGACATCTTTTCGCGTGCGTGTTGCTGTGAAGGACAGTGGCCATTACTTAGTGCCTCTAAAACTGAAATTCGATCGGAGGCGTATAGAGTAAAGAAGCGCAGATTCAGTCATGCACGGTGGGGTTTTAGTTTTCCTCAAGGTGGAACTCTTATTGGGCATTGTACGCTTACGACAGCGTTAAAGAATGTCAGGAAATCAAAATTGATTCAGAGCTACTTCATTAGGAGAAAATACCATTGCGTTTCAGGGTTGCTTCAGAAGGTACTACCACTATAACTCTATTCTTAAATCGGTTCGAGGCTAAAAGCTATACGAGAACCATACATGCAGCCACGAGATATCAGAGATATCGGAGGTAATGCGACCACATGTCATAATTGAACCAGTGAAACCACAATCGGTCTCTACTTGACTAATAGTCTCTTCTGGCGCAGCAAACGCGACCGGGAAGTCGGGCTGGGCGAAGGCGCCCCATTGACCTCAAGTCGGGCCCTCATCCGAGGAAGGGAGCGGTTGGAAGGGCTAGTCCCCGAGCTCAACCCTCCCTTGACCCCACCAAGGAACAAATGGCCTTGTCTGTCCCTCTCTCAGAGAAAAGTACAAATCTCTTCACATTCCTCCTGTCAACGAAACACTCCCCGATGCTATATAGCCTCTGCGATTTGTTAATCTCGGAGTTCGTTTTATCAACGAAGCGTGCGAGCCCTTATCACATTCACATCATTCATATTGATAAGAGTTTATTCCCTCAAATAGTGACGGCACTAATGGTCCCGATCGACGTGTGGTGCGTGAACGATTGGGAGCTGGGATTATCCGCCACAAGGTCGAAGCAAGCCACGAAGCGAGCGAGTATATCAGTGAAACCGAACCGACCTCACTACATATTCGAGCTCCGACTGGTATGAGATTACTGAGCCGATGCAATCGTGGGCGCCATACTCGAGTGCCAGGCGCATATCTGTTTCTAGAGAGATTTTCCAGATTCTGCGTGCTGCACGTATGAGTGCCTTCAAGACCGAGAAAAAAATGACAGAACCGCAAACGGTCGAGTTCATAAACAATCGACACCGGTATGCAGCTCGTTATACTGAAGAAGGAAAACGACTACGTAGCGATTTAACAGCGATCAAGATTAAGACAAGGAAAAAAAGAGAATACTCCATCAGGGCCTGGATAGGTATAGGGCTCAGTCACTACGTGCTGAAGCCGACTTTCTCGTTTTATAGGCGAATCGCTACTGCTCTTATAAATATTTTTTTTTCAAATCAAGGCAACTGTTATACAGTCGTAGCGTGCCCCATTTGGCGGATTGTGACTGCGGAGACCTTCCTCGAGGCACTGCTTATCGCGGGATACGCGACGCGCGGCTTTTGTGAAACGCTCACGGCGTTGTGTCTCGGTCGAACAGAGCGCCTATACGGTCCCTTCACGTTTCCTTTCGTTTTTTATTAGGTTGCTCGCGATGCTGCGACGGTTTCTGCCAGATCTACGTGTCACAAGGGCGACACGAAGGACCGAATGAGCCAGCTGATCAACTGATCTCGAACCTGTGCGAAATTCTGAGCGAAGAAAGTCGCGCTATATGTCGGCCAGCTCGCATATGCGTACGTAAAAGTACGCGCCCAATAATCCCGACGCATAAGGACCTCCGTGAGCCAGTTTCGAGGCCGATATGTTCTTACAAGTTGGCGCCTATGTGGTATTCACAGTGACGCACACAACACCAGGCAATTTCCGGGCATGCGATTAAAATGAAATGCAGGCGTGGAAATGACTTTATCGTTGCGTGCGCGTACTTGTGACTTCGCTTTGGTACTTAAAGAGGGGAAAAACAAAGAAAGAGAAAGTGAGTGGTATCATATGGTGTCTTCTGGGCACTCAGAAGCGAAACATGTCCACGTCGCAGGCGTGATAAAACTGGGAAAGTCGAGCATCAACAACTGACCAGTTCAATCGCACAATTGAGCATCTGAAAACAAAAACTGCCGCTGGAAAGGCTATGGTCGTAACCAATGAAGGCACGATGGTTATGAGACATACCTGTGTTACCTATTGCACCAGGCAAATTCCTTAGCATCGTGCTCACTGTGTGACCTATGGATCAGCCCACAAGTGCTATACATACGTCTCTGAGTGCTTAGCAAAAAGTGAGCTACGTTGTCCCCTTTTGTTTTAGGTGTGGTGAACTCTGCATGACAATGAGTGACATTGCACAGATTGTTTTCACGTGCCGAGACAGACCGTGTGGGCACCCAAACATAACTGCTGTGGTGACTTCAATGCACACAATCTCCATAGCCAGAAAGTTTTATATGAGTGGGATTTAACCGAAAAAGGTTGCAGTGTGAACTTGCTGATGAGTCACATTAACTGTCTGTGTGTAGCGAGAGAGGACACACGGACGTGAGGAGGCACATATGAAGACCACACCGCGTTGGTGCTAACAGCGCTGCCGGGTGTCCCTATATGCACCGTCTGGTACCAGTGTGCTCGTTTCGAGCAACATCGAATCTATCAAGTGATATCGATTAATTTTTGTTGTTGTTTTACCGGACTGTTGTCGAATCTTTCTTTCTGGAAAAAAACCATCTGGCTAGCACTGAATACTTTTCTAGGCTGGCGGAATCACCGCACTGCTGAAAAGTTTTGCATCCGTATAGTTGAAGAATACAATAGACCATATACTACTTCGGTATCTGCTGGTTTATCTACGCGCTGTCGGGTCTGTTGGTTCACACTAACTACCACGCCTACTTACTTCTGAAAAAGTTTGGAAGGCCGGTGGAATAGGCATGCGAGAGTGCAGGGCGAAACAGGAGACCATGCAGCAAACTTGATCCAGAGGCAGGGCGAAGCACACTGACAAGAGAGTGCACGCAATACATTGTCCATATCCTCGGTCAATGCGCTATTTTTAGATTAGCTCTGAATAAGTGACAACGCAAAGCTACCCTTGTAGACCAGCGAACCATTTGCAGAGACGCTTGGCCGAAACAGCACTTTTAGACGACAGTCGAAACGCATACTTAAAGTTGTGCAGCGTGAAGGGTTTGACAAGGCGAATCTTCTTTATAGAAATATAGGTGAAGGTTTTTTTCTGAAAATGCACTGCCTGCGCTGTTTGTGCTTGACGTTGGTAACGGGATGGCTTTATGCTCTCCCATTGTACAGTACATCGTACTCTAAATCATTAATTACTTTTCTACACACACACACGCGGTGTATGCTTCTTTTGCGCCCAAGCGTACGCATGAGGACCACGGGACGGCTATACGCTCTCCTTTAGTAGCGTACAAAGTACTCTGAATCGTTAACCATTCTTTCTAAACACTTATGTTATACCATATCGTGTTTTTTATATTTACAACTAACACCTTGTTTAAATATAATGCGTGCATTGTTTGTTTGTTTTCAATGTGATCATATCACTCGTTCTGTAAAACTGGTTTCATTTTTATGTCTTTATTTTCAATTTTTGTTAACTGTATTCAAGTTCAACCCACTCCTGTATGGGTCCGAGAAGGGCCGGCAGTATGCAAAATAAATAAATAAATAAATAAATATTTGAGTAACCTTTAAAAATATATCAAGAATTACACGCTGGAATGCACGATAAAATAGCCAACCTGAACGAGCACTCCTTCTAGTCCATCAGAGTAATCCGAATGTCCCCTGTAAAACAAAAAGGAAAGAAGATTCTACATCAGTGTGCGTGCAAGGGCTCTATGAGGAGATATCACAAATTAAAAAAAAACAGATAACGTTATGCACACTCTATTGACAATGCGACAAAAAGGGAGCCACGACAAGAAATTCTCGCCGGTACCTTCACATGAACCACACATGTGCCGGAAAGCACGTCTTCATAGCATCCGCGGCGAAATCGTCCTTTTTTTCGTACTGACCATCTCTCTCTTTCAGAGCATCTCTCGCTTTCGGAGCTTACACGGCCTGATGCAGCGCTGAATATCCGCAAATGTATTGCGTTCAGTGCACTGCTCAGCGGAAGCACACCTGGACTCGCTCTCTGGATTTCGTGCCGACCGCTTGTGCCCCCACGATCTCCGACAACAACGCAGCTCTGGCCGACTGGCTCGCCCTACGCCATCTCCTGACGCCGACAAGAGCTCTCGCTGAGTGGTGCCCCGTCCGCGGACTCCTGCGACCGTGTCCATCTTTCCTATCTCCTCTCTACTTCCGTCGTTTTCTCCAATTCGCTGTCCCTGCGTCTCGCTCTCTCCTTTCTCTCTCTATGTATATACCTTTTAATCCCTCCTCGCCCCCATCCGTCGTGAGCTACTGTTCAGGCGTCGCACTCTGATGCAGACAGTTACGGGGCTCACTTTTCCCTTATTTTCTCTTTAAGAATCACATAAGCGTGCCTGACTTCAAAAAACCATGCATAGTGTCAGCCGATCGTGTTTATATTCTGTATAGAAGAGTTAACTCAGTCCGACTAAAGCCTCTTGCGACACAGTGCTCCTGGTAGACAGCGGCAATGGCATCGTATTGTCTGCTTTGATATCTGCTAGTCAAAGTAATGCCATGAATTTACAGAAGCCTAGAATAAAAAATTCACCTCAGCATTCGCATTCCCTAATGCGAATGCTGAGCGCAGCTTTATATTGGGGCAACGCCGACTGTTCTTGAAGCGTTGCCTAAGTGCAGTAGTAGGAACGTAACATTGGTTACATATGCTACCACGGAAACTACCAGCGCTCGAGTACTGCGCATCCCACTCTGAGCATCGCAGGCGTGGCGAACCAAGCGGGGCGCCGACTGCCGCGTCAAGACTAGAGAAGCCAGCCGCAACGTACGGGGCCCGTCTTCGTGCGCACGAGCTCCGACCGAGGTGCCAGAGCGCGTGAAACGAGGGTAGAGAGATCACTAGCTCGCAACATCCGTACACTCCCAGCGACGGATAAAAAAGCTCTTTGACACCTCTCGGGTACTCTTGACCCACAATGTGTAAGACCCTATTTAAAGAGCACGTTTACTCTCCTGTAAGTCACACGACTCTTGAATAGAGTTTAATGACTTCCCAAAGAGAGTTCACGTGCCTCTTTTAAGAGAGTCCTATACATGGCAAGTCAAGTGCACCCGAAAGTAGTGAAAAAACTCTTTTGTTTTTCCCTTAGAGTGCGTATACTGTGATACTTCGCCGATGCCATGGTCTCAGATTTAAAAAAAATAATAATAATAAGTGGCTGGTTGCATGCCCATAAAACGGTGGCAGCTGCCTTGTTGAGCGGGTTGTTGCTGTGAATCTCCAAGACGGGTTGTAGCAAGGTTGTTAAAGGAAAAAAGTTCATTTGTTTTCTATTGTTGCGGTTTTCTGAAAGGATCCCCAAACTCTTGCAAAATATTCGTGGTCACGTCATCAACAACCCTTTTTCTGCTTTATTTTCGTAGGGAAAAAAGATTTCGTAAATCATCAATCGGACTTTTCACACCAGTCGATGCCACACGAAATTCGGCGGTCACCAACGTTGACATCCATTCATGCCGTTCAAGAGCACCACAAAACACGTGGCTCTTCGGCAGAATAAAGCGTCTCCGGCAAACCCCAACACTCGTTTTTTTCTTGTCTGTTTTTCTCATTTAAAAGCCCGTGGCATTTCGTCTACTAACGTCAACGCTGAAGGGACTGTCGACACAATGTTTCTAAATGTGTCGATGTGTTTCAGCGCGAAGCAACAAGCGCAACACGTTACACCTTTTTTTTCATCTTTATCGAACAACTGTACTTTCAGTGCGACGCAGGAAACCACTTCTTTTCCTGTATATATGACAGCACTCAGCCATTCGATGCCGCACACGAGCGAAGAGAGTGTTAATGTTACTTCCACTGATTGGTAGATGCGAGATGAAACGCCTTTTGAAAAGCGCACGTATATTTCACGAGTTCGAGCACACCAATGAAGCGCCGCCCTCCAAGCGCGCTCACGTCCAACACATCGAGCTACAGTATGAAGACTGTGACTTCAGTGACTCAAATATCCTTTATATTCTTTCACTTGCACTCAAACACCAAAACACCTATTATTAAAAAGAGTGCTTCAGCTAACTTGCGCGTAATATTAGGTGCGAAGCATTTCTTAGGGAACTTCGGTGACTTAGAACGTATCAATCTATCTATCTATCTATCTATCTATCTATCTATCTATCTATCTATCTATCTATCTAGCCGCCTACGACTTTTAGCTCCCTTGGCCGTTTCGATAATGGTATGGCATAACATGACTGTATGAAGAACATATTTGACTAGTCATAACATAAAGATCGTGACATTCATATCATCAATGTCATGATTTACATGTCATGGTCCTGCAGCTGTTGCGGTGGTTTCATTCCCATGGCATGATGCCAAACTGGTGTGCACTTCTACACTTGGGGTGCTGCTCCTGGGGTGCTACACTTGGGGTGCTGTTCAGACTACGAAAAGGAGGCAACGCATTCCTTCACTCTGCCATTTCGAGACGGCGACAGCCTCCCACGAACCAGCAGCACTGTGATAGGAAAGTGTTATGGTGTCATCCATCGGCATATGCGGAGTGGCCGACGAACTCTGCGTCGGAGCACTCCACTCTGGTGCAGTGCCACAGAAAGAAATCTACCAATGGAACACACGCCCCCTCTATGGAGCAAATCGCAGCGTCAGAATGGAACGCGATGCGTGCGTCTCTCTTCTTGCATGAGCGGGCAGGCTGGGAACTGAGACGCTATGCTAGCGAAACGTGAGCTCCGACGTGAGGCGCAACTGACGAGACCGGTGTCCGTTGGTGCACCCAAAGTTGGTGCCCCTTTAAGGCACGGGGTGCTTGAGACTTCCGGTCGAATCCAACGATTTTTTCGGAGTAGAAAAAGCTGCTCCACTGAGTGAATCTCGCGATGGAGCTGCTCTAGATCTGTCAATGCAATATACAGGGAGCACTCTCAATCTGCCAATGAAATAGTCTTCCTCAGCATTAAGCCGGAGAAAGTATTACCGAAGGTGCTCCGAATCTGCCAATGGAGAAGAAAAGTGGTTATAAGAGGAAAAACAAGAGAAAACTGAGCCCGTAACTGTCTGAAGCTGCAGTTGAGGTGTCGCACCATGCCGTACGGCATCAGGGTGCGACACCTCAACAGCAGCTCATAAGGGATGGGGGTGAGGAGGGATTAAAAGGATAGGATTAAAGGTATATATACATAGAGAGAGAGAGATGCGCTGGGACAGCGAACGAGGACATATGAGGGATAGCAGAGATAGGAAAAATGGAAACACGGTCACAGGAGTCCGAGGACGCGGCACCACTTGCAAGAGCTCTTGTCGGTGTCAGGAGATGGCGTAGGGCAAGTCGGTAGGTCAGAGTTACGCTGCCGTCGTAGATCGGCGTCAGGAGATGACGTAGGGCCAGCCCAGTCGGCCAGAGCTACGCTGACGTCGGAGATCGCGAGGGCACAACCGGTCGGCACGGAATCCAATGAGCGAGTCCGCCAATGGATGGCAACGTTAAATATCAATGGCGGCGCTCGTGTAGCCTCTTTCATGTGATCGATGGTGGCGCAACAAGGAACATTTTTAAGAAATTCCCCTTGGTGCGCACAGTGTTAAACACATGCCGGCTGTTGTCGCTGACTGACAGGCCGCGAGTTTGACTGTTGTCAACAGTACCTTTTCTTCCAGTTGTTCTTGTCTTTGCCATCTGGTCAAGTTCGTTCATTTTGCTGATAAATTTCAGTGACGGAAATACGTCATGAAAGTCTTCGTAGACCGCGGCACAAAACATTATCTATCTATCTATCTATCTATCTATCTATCTATCTATCTATCTATCTATCTATCTATCTATCTATCTATCTATCTATCTATCTATCTGTCTGTCTGTCTGTCTGTCTGTCTGTCTGTCTGTCTGTCTGTCTGTCTGTCTGTCTGTCTGTCTGCCTGTATAGCCACCTACGACTTTTAGCTCTCCTGGCCGTTTCGATAACGGTATCGATACCAAACTTGGTATGGCAAAACATGACTGTATAAAGAACATATTTGACTAGTGATAACATAAAAATCATGAAACATATGTCATGAATGTCATAATTTACATTTCTTGGTCCTGCAGCTCTTGCGGGGGTTTCGTTCACATGGCATGTTACAAAACTCATATGTTATGGCATGATTGCATGGCGAACATAAGCTACAGACTCTAACATAAAAATATGACATGCGTGTCATGTAACAACATGGCTACATGCCATGCTCATGATGCGCTCGCGTTTCGCTAGTGTCACATGTGCCAAATTTGGTATTACAGTACGTGAATGGATGACGATGGTATGTGACTGGTGCAAACATGATAATCATGAAATGCGTGTCATGTAACAACATGACTATATGCGACCCCCATGATGCGCTGGCTGTCATTTCGCTACCTTTACTTAAACCAAATTTGGTAATACAGGACGTGAATAAATGATGAAGGTATAACGCTGGTGCAAACATGATGAACATGAGATGCGTGTCATGTAACAACATGACTACATGCTTCGCTCATAATGCGCACGCGGCCGTTTCGCTAGCTTCACATGTAGCGAACTCGGTATTAGGCGACGAGAACGGACGACATAGGTAAATGACACATGCAAACATGATGATCATGACATGCGGGTCGCGTAACAACATGACTACATTCCACACTGATGATGTGCTCGCGGCCGTTTCGCTAGCTTCACATACACGAAATATGGTATTACGTGACGCCAATGAATGACGAAGGTATGTGACTGGTGCAAACATGGTAATCATAAGATGCGTGTCATGTGAAACGTGACTACATGCCACAGTCAATTAAAGCCCTAATACATATTGACGTGACGTGGTGCGCGTGCTCGCCGGCGTTCATTTCGTCGCTTCACGCCGGCGTTGCCACGCTAGGCGCCGGTCCTGCCATGTACTCGCAGGTGCGCGCCGCGCTGCGTTGCTTTGACATATGCGCGTTTCAGCGCGCCCAGCGTCCCTCCGTCAGGAAACGAGGGAGACGCAGTGTTGACTGATGAACGCATTGGCGCAAAATGCAGCATGTCGCATTTCGCGCCGGTTCCCGTCGGGCCGCCCCCATTGGCGCTGGCCACGCCTGGCGTCAGTTTATAGAGTGTTCGTGTTTTTCTAACGTAGCGTCGCTGTGCCCTGCGTGCACGCACGTCAACGCTGCATTGGAGTATATTGGTCCCTTCATGATGCGCTCACGGCTATTGTGCTAGCTCAACATATACATTGGAGTGAAGTGTTACTTCACTCCAATGTATGACGAATATATCACTGGTGAAACATAAAAATCGCGACACGCGTGTCATGTAAGAAAACGACAACGTACCACGCTTATAGCGTGCTCGCGGCCGTTTCACTAGCTTCACATATACTAAATTTCGTATCCCGTGATGTGAATAGATGATGACGAAGGTAAACAACACAATCAAACATGATAATCATGACACGGAAGTCATGTACGGCATCATTTACCTCCACCTTGTTACGTTGAGCTGATTTTAAAATGACATTTCAAATTCGTGCTTGGCATATCATTCATTCCCACTGTACGTGGGGTCTGCCTATTTTTTTAACGCGTTGTGCGTATCAAACCGATCCAGAATAGTACGCTACAATATTTTTATTAGCCACCAATCTCAATAACTCTAAAATATTATTTTGCTAACTTTTGAATTAATAACTCTAGCCGGGATCCGCAGCACTTGTTCTGAAACATCAAAATATTTCTTTCACGCTAAGATAACGGCCAATAGAGTCTGTTGGGTAATTAACAAATATTGCTTAATTAACCATAAAACTAGTAACAATGCAATATACTCAATAAACAAGTCGTAAGCTTTTGTTCAGCAATGTCGGACTATTTCATAACCGTTAATTTTTTTTTTTCATCTGTTCTTGAGAGCGCTCAAGCATACACCTGGCGCAAGATATCTGAAACACTGTACATACAGCCGTTATGCGAGCGAGTAGCCATATAATTCCGCGTCCTTGGCTCTCAAATGCTAAGGCTGTTTCTTAAGTTTTCGCCGTTCCCCAATACATATCGATGACAGCAAAGGCAAACCGCTCCACGGGTACGCGGTTCCCGCTGCCTCGACTGGTAGTTTAATCGGTTGTTGTATCACCAGCTCGCTTTCTGTAGCATTTTAATTTTTTTCGCACCTCCGCATGCTCGCAATTGTGCGTAAGTCCATTCTTGGACATGCATCAAAGCGTGCACGTGCCAGGAGAACTTGGCAACGCGCCTCGCCAATGTCGCTTGTTCGCAATGCAGGAAAGCGAAACGCTGCCCGGGGGCTCGTTCGCACACATTTAGAGGCAACCACTTGCCCTTCTTGGCTTTCCACAACGCCAAGAGCTTATCTCATCGACACTTTTTTTTTTGCGCTCGTTGGTGCTCTTTCTGTCTCTTCTCGTTCTTCTCTTTGGCGACCTTGTGCCACGTATTTCAGCCTAATATGTACCAACTAGCCCCACCTAACGTACTGCTATACAAAAGCTGCCACGGACACCTTTCTTTATAGTCCGTATAGGCATAGGTAGAGTGTACTAGAATGGGGGAGTGGGTCCACTGTGGCCGGCGGCAAGCGGTGCGGGTGAAGCAAAAACGGCGGAAAATTTGGTGGCGCTGCAGTAGCCTTCTCCTGAAGTGACGTCAGTTTCGGCGGGAGCGTGCGAGTCGTGCGGCGGTTCGGGCCGCACGACGCGCTGGCGGGGACGCTGAGCGCTCGATGTTGTCGTCTGCTCGACGCGCCGTCGTCTGTTCGATGCACCGTCGTTCGTGCGCTGTTTTCACAATTTGTCTCCTGGTTCTTTTTTTACACATTATTAGAGACAAAAACAAGTGACATGAAATAAAATGTATGCTTTTTTTCGTGAACGCGTAGGTTTGTATTTCCCTTTGAGCAAAGCCGTCTGGACAAAGAATACGCGGCAGACGGCACGTTTGCGTGCGCAGATATGTGTCTGCTGGTTGCATAACGGAGCGTTCCAAGCTGCTTCAAAAGATTAGAGGATGAGCACGTCTAGGCGTAGAAATTACTGTTGTGTCGTAGGCTGCCAAACCGGATACAGCAGAGTTAAAAACCAGCCCAAGCTCTCACTCTTTGGAGTACCTCAAGACGAAGAAAGACGCCGGCTATGGGACCAGAATCTCAACCGCGCTGATCGGCCCTTGCAAGTCACCGATGCCATTTGCGAGCTGCACTTCGAGCAAAAATACATACTAAGGCAATATGTACATATTATCGAAGGCCGAGAAGTATATATAGAGCGGGGAAAGCCGGAACTTCGCAGTGATGCTGTACCCATAATTATACCTCATCTCCTGAAGTGTCCTGACGAGCAGCCCACACCGGAGCAGTCAACGAAGAAGAGAGCGGCTTCACCACCAACCTGTGAAGACCAGCCGTCAAAAAGAACTGCGCTGCAATCAGTTGAGCCGCAACTGAGATTTGAAGATTGCGAAAGTGCGAGGCAAAGCGACAACGCATTTGAACTTGAAGACGTTGTCCGGCCAAACGACCACTGGGCAATGCACAAGTTTCGTCATTATGACGGAATTGCTTATGTTTCGGCCTCCCTAAGTCGTGAACTCGTAAGCATCGAAAAGACTGTGCTCATGAATTACGGTACCGACCGGAGTGAAGTGATTTGTCGGACATATGTTCGGAAGACGCTGATCTCCGAAAAGGTCGCCTATAACCTTGAAGATGCCAAACAAGTCCTGGACTGCGCAGAATCTCTTCACCCTTGCAGAGGAGCAGGTAGGGCGAAGGACTTCACCTATGACGTTCTTACGAAGAAACTGGAGCAGCAAATCTCTCATTCCGACGGCCTTGTCTTCAGTGTCACGTGCAAAGGAGCGGTTAAACAACAAGGTGAGTGCGGCAAACGTTTATTGAGACGTCACTTGTAATTGTACAATTAATCAATCAGTAACCTGTTTAATGCTAGAACATTTGTGTGGCCCCTAATTTTTGTAGTACTCATTAACATTTACGAAAGAATAGTTTGCCTACAGAAAGTGAAAGTGCATAAATTGCGTTTCAAACATGCATGGTAAAAAACTGGAAGCTCTTCATAATTTTTTTCTCGTATACTTCCAGGTTCTTCATGCATTTCATGCAAGTACGTGAGGAAAGTAATACTCACCAGAAAAAGCTACCTAAAACGAAAAGAGCGAAGAAACTCAGTCTCCACCAAACTGCGGGTCCTGAGTCAGAGAAACAAGCGGATGGCGACAAGGCTGTTGGACATTGCTGGTCGTCTCGAAGAGATGAGGGCAAACAATGCGAATGTCGCGGATAAAATACTAGAGGATAAAATATCGTCACTACCGCGAAAGCAGCAGGCAAGTGTTCGCGCTTGCTTTCAAGCTGCCAAACAAACCAGCAAGCAGGGCATGCGCTACAATCAGGAGTGGATCCTCGAGTGTTTACTCATGAAACTAAAGAGTCCCCGGCTTTATCAGCACATCAGAAAGAACGAAATTCTCATGATGCCCAGCAACACTACTTTGAAAAGATACTTGAGGTCATACGAGTCGGCCTTCGGTTTTAATCAAGCAGTAATGAACACTCTAAAGAAAAAAACCGCGAGCATGTCAGACCTCGAAAGACACGGCGGACTATTGGTGGACGAAATGAAATTGTCAGAACATTTCAATGTGACGGCGTCTGGCCAGATTCAAGGCTTCGTGGACCTTGGAGAATTTACGAAGCCCGAAGACAAGTACCAGCAATGTGATCACGGCATGGTCATCATGTTTGTGCCTTTCGCTGGAAAATGGAGCCAAATTGTGGGCGTTTTTGCGACAAAAGGAAATGTGAGAGGAGACATTTTATTGAAAATTCTCATGGAAGCTATCATCCTCGTGGAACAGGCGGGCTTGTTCGTCGACCACATCACTTGTGACGGAGCCCCCTGGAATCGAAAAATGTGGAAGCTAGCGGGGGTGTCGGCGTCATCGAAGAAAATAAATGGCGCCATACAGCATCCTGTCGACGAGATGAGGAAATTGCACTTTATCTCCGATTTCCCGCATCTGCTAAAATGCCTCAGGAATGGTCTTCTCCAGAAAGGCTTTGCAACACCAGACGGATTGGTACGTATAGATTCATGGTTGACATTTTACAAAGATTGTGTTTTTTGCATACATTGCATTACCTCAACCTATATTTCTAGGTGTCTGTGCATCCGGTTCGGGAGGCGTACCTTCTAGACAGAAGTGTTAGGACACTGAAAGTTATGCCCAATTTGACCGAGACGCATCTGGAACCAAACTCATTTGAGAAGATGAGAACCCCTTTCGCCTTCCAACTATTCGGTCCATATGTCCTACGGGGCCTGGCCTTCTACAAGGAGGACATCGAGAGAAGGTGTGGCAGCATCGAGGCAACTCAGCTGTTCTTCTCGTGAGTTGCGCCTACGTTCCAAATGAATTAAGTGTAATCGTAAACATCTCAAACGCATGATGAGCGCTCTTCTGACATACATTCTTTTTGTTTATTTTGCAGGAAGATCCAACGACTGATCACCGTGATGACTTCCAGGTTTCGGGCCGAAGCGCTGAGACCAGCTTCTACAGACGCGGCATTCCTGTCCAATTTTCTGGACTTCCTGAATGACTGGGAATCATTCAGTGACAACAAGCGGCACTTTCTCAGCGAGTCCACTGCCATAGGTTTTAGGGTCACTATAGCAAATACCCTTTCATTGCTGAAGTACCTGACAGAGAGCGTTGGATTCAAATATCTCATGACATCTCGACTTAGCACCGATCCCGTGGAACATTTCTTCGGCATCGTTCGCCAGTCAAGTGGCTGCAACGCGCACCCCTCTCCGGATGAGTTTCTAATAACCGTCAACTGCTTGTCCTTTTATAACTTGGCGCACAGTGTGGACAGCGCAAACGCAAACCCTGACATGATAAACGCTCTTGTCACTGTGCATGACAGACAGGGTCTAAAGGTCACGCACAAAAAAATTGATGATCTTATATCACAGGGAAAACTTGGCGAGGTCGAAAGCACGATTGCCACGATGCCAGAAAAGTTTGCTGACCACATCGATGTGACTTTGGAGAAGAGTGACTCGAGACTCATTTACTACACAGCAGGGTACGTGGCCAGAAAGTGTGTATTGAAGTTGGCATGCGTACAATGCAAAGAAGTGCTTCTGTTTGAGAAAGCTGTCGCGGTTGCTGAACAGCTCCCTTCGCAATTCACGGAGCAATGCGACTGGGGTGGACTTCTGTACCCCTCACGACAGCTGTATGATTTCATTGCCTCACTTGAAAACTTGTTTACTGAATGTTTCAGTGTTTCCATGTTGCACACAGATAGCATCTCTGACATCCTTTCATTGGTGAAAACTAATTTTCTGAACTCGAAAGCGGTCGGCTGTCCAGACCACAAAGATGCAGTGAGCACAAAGCTCGTTTCGTTCTACGTGCTCACTCGCCTTCACTTCTTAGTGAAGGGAATGAACAGGGAAAACGCTTCGAAACGAGCGAGAGCAAAACACTTAAAGCTTAGCAGGACAACATAGAGCCTGACGTTCCTTGAGCGACGGTGTCGAAGTCTTTCGATGATATTTATTTTGTTTTTTATATTTATGCGAAAAGCTTGCGCAGTCAATTTAAAATAAAATATTTTGCGCATATCACTTCTTTATTGGTGTCTTTCAGACTTCCTATCTATAGGTGAAAACACGTTCATGTTTCGAGCAAATGTTTGCATGGACACGTACCGCAGGCACGAAGAGAAAAGGTAAAATATAACATATTTCATTAATACCTACAACGTATACCAGCACTAGATGCCGAACAAAAACTCATCATAAAACCACCGCGACGGACGTGCGTCCGCCCTATAAGTCATTTCCTACGAATAGCACAGTTGCCGTCCGATGTGACTAAACTTCCTTTGCCAACACCCTCACGTAATCGCAACAGGACTGGTTCAGTTTTTCAATAATATCACGCGTCCCTAACGAATAGCTGCAAATTTGCAGAAGGGTTCGCATACTTTAGCTTTAATTCTCGTGATAACAGCTGGTAACTTTAGTCTTGCATCATATTCAATTTGCTGCCGTGAGTCTAAATTTGCACCAAACGCAAACTTACTTATATATCCCAGTTATATTGACATTTTTAAAAGCATCGCAGTTAATGCTCATATTACACTTTCGATGCGTACGTTTTCGCAAAAGCCAAATTCAACTTACGCTCTTGATTGTAAACAATTACCGTGGAAATCACGGTACTTGCGTGCGTGACTACCTATACGAGCAGGGCGTTTCGCAATATAAACATTTAGATTTTGTTGAACTGGCGCGGAAGCACGGTGCGACGCCGTTCACGGCCACGCACGCACGAACGAAGCAACAACGCTGCGAGACTGCGCCAGACGCGCGAGCAGCACGCGAACCGCGCGAACTATCAGACTACCCACCCGTCGCGAACCGCGTGGCAAAGGGGACTTGTAACCATGGCAACCACGGCTAAGTCTTCAGGTGAAGGCGATGGTAGCGCCACCTGGATTTTCCGAAAAAAACGCCTCAGCGTGGAGCCTTCAGTGGACCCACTCCCCCATTCTAGTACACTCTAGGCATAGGGGCTGAAATGAAGTGATACACGCGGTGTACACCATGCGCTTGTTTGATAATTATGTAATGATAATTATGTAATGGCTGAGAAGTGTTTTGCTGAGGTCAAGGTACCGGGAGTTGGACACAAGATTACGCACGTATAAAGAACGTGGCTTCAGAATCGATGCCCTATTAGTGCCTCCAAGTCGGATATAACAGAGCTGTATCGATGATGCGAGCGAGAAAGGCTGCCAACTCGATTGCCTCGGCTAAATGGCTCTGTGTACTAAATCAAATTACGCCAGAGCCCAGAGGCTTTCGTCATGGACACGTTTGCCTGCATCTGAAGCAATAAATACGCAGCAAGTGGACAAGGGAAGTGATGAAGGTAAGATTGTTGGCAAGAGCTGTTAGATTCGGGTTTCATTGGTTTGCCGAACGTATCCGTTTGACTCACCGTGTAAAGCGGAAAATGATTCTTCAACCTTCCTTACTTGCAAAGTGTGCTAATTACATGGTAGGATTCCACGAGCGATGATCCGACGTATGCGGCTCTTGTTATAGCATCAACCACGTAAAGCGGGTTTCTAACAGGCACTCCGACGATCATGGCATTTTTTTTCTTTCTAATGGCTCGACCTGTACTTCCTGAAAAGAAGCGCCAAACTGCTTTACGGAAAAAGGAAATGGTGGACAAGAAACAAAAAGTTAGTCCAGAAACCACGAGAAATGGCTGCCAAAAGAAATGAATAACCTAATACGAAGATGAGACGTGGAGTGTGGATGTTTGGTAGCTATAGTGAGAAACGGCTATTTATATTTTAAAGATCTATGAATATAGCTTTTTACTAATTACTCAGGCTGAGTGCGTGCCACACGCTTCCAGTATCTACTCTCGTTCACGGAAAGCCCTTGAAAACCGTTTAAAACCATGTGGCTAATTTTACTCCTACCAGAAAAGACAGAAAATGAGGTGTGCGATTGAAATTAAGAAGTTTGCAGGTATAACGAGGCAGCAGGAAGCCTAAGACCGGGTTAATTGGTTTGAGAAATGGCACAGGCCTTTGGCCTGCGAACATAGCGATGATCGGGGAAGAGGTATTAGTCTATGTAGAAACAGGGACCCCCCCCCTTTTTTTTTCTCGTTGTTCTCCCTTTACCCCGTTTTGTTCGCTACATTTCCTCACAATCCAGCTATAGCTCAGGCACGTCCGGGCATGACCACCCGGCGGCCCGTTCACCTTGCCCCCTGCAGCGCGCTTGACAGCTTGCAGGGGCTAACGCAGCTGCGAACGACGCGTCGTTACTTGCGAAACCCCGGCTTGCCTAGTTTGTAATAAGAAACATGCCACGTGGATGTGAACGTCGCCTCGAATGACCTGCTTTCACAGGAAAAGGTAAAATCACCGCAGCACAGAAGTGTCGGTGCTCACGACGTTAGTTACGCGCGAATCGTAATTGCATAGAGAGCCTTTTGTGTAGCATTAAATTTTAACTCAGTATGAGGCTGTAAGGTCAAACAATCAGTGGCCACTTCGAACAGCGGAAAGGGTACCAAGAGATGGGACACGCATTTGGCAAGGACACCGAGTTAGAGTCACGAAGTCACGAAGTTGGAATGCACTCGCTCAAATTGCGATGAATTGCAGACAACTCGGAGAAGCTTTCGTCCAGCAGCTACTCAATAATTATAACGCACGCTTTGCGACGCCTCTATGCCTTTTTGAATTGTTGCTTCCCACGCTACTGCACTTACGCTAAGTAAAAATTCTCTGCAATACTTTGGTGCTCCATTATGTCTTGCCAGAAGAACACACAGCAGGAGAGCGGATTCATCACTACGCGAACTATCGATGGTGATAGCGCTGTTTCAGTTCTACTCAGTTTCTGTGCTTCTGCACCGTGTACACCCTCGAGGGCAGACACAGGAACCTCTGAACGGCTCTCAATTGGCGACTCTAGAAAGCACGTAATCACGGGGAGTTCACGTGTCCCTCCGTCCATTGAGTTTTCTAAAATCAACTAAACGGGACCCTGGCGCTGCGATCATTCAGCAACCATGGGAATGATGGGTAATACGCAGATTTCCCTAGTCTTCGTGCTTGCGGGCGGCGAATCTCACTTGTACCTACGTTTCTTGCGGTGTTTTGGTTTTGTTACGAAAAAAGAACATACCGTTTTGAGATTCGTGAGCTGCCTTGAAATGTTGATCCTAAAAGGTGAAGGTGGTTAAGTGTAACTGCCGAACATTTGCCCATTGTTTCTTAGTGACAAAACAGCTTCAAGCCACGCGAAGCCAGAAGGAACTTAAAGTACGAAGACCACGCTAATCCATGCACTACCCATAATTTTTATGCTCGCTGAAGGGCCATGCACTTAAGCTGTCACAGACACTAGCACCACAGTTTTCTCTAGCGTACATTCAAGAAACTCTATGCCTCGAGCAAATGATCCCAAGTCACCCTGCGTTCTAGCTTCACCGTGGTTGACCGCTTCCTCACGTCCTGCATTTTTACAGGGAAGTGTTCGTCCATCAGTGTTCTCCGTCTGCCAGGCGCATCGCTTACGCTTTTAGTCCGTTTCTTGAATGTTTCAACGCCTAAAGCAATATCCTTTCAGCAGTGTACAACAAGCTAGATGACAGGCTATTTTCAAGGATCTTGGCACAACTCTTCGAAGGTTCAGCGAGCGTTCTTTCATACGATTTCTCGAACTTGGCTGACCTCAACGACAAATCGATTGCAGACGTAAGCGACCTTTACATGCGCTTCGCACTGTAAATATCTCCACCCTTTATCCTATTTTTCTTCCCATTTGTTGCTTAATCCGCTTCCCATGCGCTGGCCAGCAAACCGCACGAACACCATGACTGACTTGCCTTGCTGGCTGACTTCATAGCTGACTTCCTTCCAATCCAGAATAAATGTCTTTATGAAACGATGTATGCGAAATCATTCCTCATTCGACAGCACCCAACCTCTGATTGGTTGAAATATACCGCTCTTACCCTTAAGCAGTTCTCATCTTTTCCTTGCCGCATAGTTCAGTGGTGGTAGTGGTTAGAAGAAGTAAAACGTGCCTATTTTCTGCAGCTCGGTTGGGAGCATGGCGCAGTTCGGTGAACGGTACTTAACAGCTCCACGATGATAGTTATAGCACGAAAACAAAACGACGACACAGAGACAAAAAGGACACGAAAGACACGAGCGCTAACTTCAAACTGAGTTTACTGCGCAGAGCACGAAAATATATAGAGGAGACAGTAACCATGTGATAAAAACCATATGGCACAAAGAGCAGAACACCAGTAAGAGAAAAACAAAGACAAAAACAAAAGCACAGAAAAACGGCAAAGAAAAATTTACAAGAAAACGAAACAGAAAAGTAAATATAATATAACTACTTGCGCGCGTCCTTTTTGTCTCTGCGTCGTCTTTTTGTTTTCGCGCTATAACTATCGTCATGCCATACCAACTAGCTCAAGCTGCCACACTTCTAACAGCTCCACTTCAGTGCCTTTCGTTTCGTCGTAATTCTTATTTTCCTGTTTCCATCCCTCCGAATAACTTATCTCTGCACACCGGACGATTCATGCGCTGCTGAAAATGCTAGACAAACACTTGTCAAGTGGCCCAGTGGGGCTCGAATACATTTGTCTCGTCAGGGCAAGACCCGTACCGCTGCTCCGATGACCCACAGCGCCGTCGCTTCAACGTCCCACAAACGTGACACTCGCGGAGGCGATCCCTCCTTTCATTGTTTTTCTTAAATTGGCCAACCCGACAGTGTCCCGCGGCACCCCCTGGTCCGCAGTGCCCGCCGAACATCACCTCCGCTGCCTTCACGAGCGAGCTGCAAATTACACTTGGAGAGTGGTGAGGAGAAATGGGAGAGAGAGTTACGAGAAGATAACGGGCCGGCGTCTCTTTGCTATGTCGGTGGTGCGAATTTCGGCTATGGTCCGACGAGGGAGGCAGCAGGCAGGGAGGCGGTGTGCGAGCGTGCAAACAGCCTTGCATGCGGCGGGCCATGCGCAACAAGCCGCGGCAGAACGAGCTGTTGGAATGGTGGAGGCCGTATGCGTGGCCCACTTCCGCGGGAAACCGGTCCACGCAGGACGCAAGACCGGACAGATTGGGCGGTCGCCGCCGTTCCTGTAGGATGCCAAGTATACCAACACATAGCACACTCTAGACGTGGCTAGGCGTCCCTTCTTGAGTGGCCCTTCTCTCTCCCTCTCTTTGATGTCTCTCGAAAGACCCGCGCTATAGCCGAAGCTGGACCTTCGCCACGGTTCTCTCTTTCTTTCCCCGGTGTGTCAAGTCGGTGTCAGTCGGTGACAGCCGCGTTGTTTATGTACACTGCTTCCCTGACTCAAGGCACCAGGTCGCGCGGAACAAAGAAAACGCTGGCCGGCTACCTCGTACGGTGAAGCTGCGTTCTCTCCGGGACCGTTATAACTACACGCGAAGACGTTCAAATGTGCATCACTTCTGCTTTACAACCAATTACGGTGAATCAATTACACCGGGGGTGTTCATATGGCCGTGCACACATGGCTGTGAACGGCGTAAAACAAAAAGAAAAATAGGCGGCCGCGAGAGCGTACACAACTGGCGGTGGATTATCGGAACTAAGCGCTCTGGATTCGCTAGTTAGAAGTATGTTTTTTTCTACTTTGCTATTTTACGCTCCACTGCAAGCGGGGCCATTGTTAACCTGCTGAAGGAAGATACCCGGTTCCGGTGGCGATGATTACCTACATAAGCGTGACCCGTATATGGAGCGTTCTTTGGACCAACAGACGATGTTCTTGTTTTGAATACTGACTAGCTGGCTGTCGGTATGTTTTATGGTCTGCTTATTTTGCTGTTCTTTCTGGGAGTCTAAAATTGGTGCCGGTCCATCATAATGACAGCTAGCAATCCTAAGTTCAGCGCCATCCCGGCACAAGCAGCCTGAAGAGTTACGTTCGCTCTTTACCTCTCAATTTGCTGTCACTGTTCCCATCTTGAACGTAGCTCTTATTCAATCTTGTCTTCGAAATTCAGCTGCGCCAAAGATTGCGCCTGCGGACGGCCAAGATGACAACGAAAAAAATGCTAAAGATTGGAACATGCTTTAGAGTTGCGCTGCGCACGCGACGTTTCCTTCCGGAAAAGTTTGTCAGCCATGGGCTTGACGGCTTGAATGCCGCACATGAAAAGACTTTGATGAGGCGAAGTTACGCCACTGGTCTCCAGGTCAATGAAGCGGTATCTGACAGGCACCGCCAGGTACCTGCGTCCGTCCACAGTTTCCGAGACAGGCTAAACTGACAAGCGAACATACAGTGATTCAGAGCATATACTATTGAGATATCTTTAGAGACAAGGACGACGATGAAATTGGTCTTCGGTCTTGGCTCCTCCACAGGGTAGGTCTGTTTTCTTTCTTTGAAAGAAAGTCCATAGGCATAGCCGAAGTCTTTTGGGGGACCGATATGTATGGCAGATTGGGCAGATTAGTCTAGATGTGCGGCCGCAAATGAGCCGTCTGCCTATAGTATATGTCTCTTCATTCTGTTTCTGTTTTTCTTGTAAGCTACTCATTTCCTGGACTTTAGTGTCGATTAACGGGCACGCAATTCGGATGTGCCGCTTGGAGTCGTTCTTCCCGGAGTGAGCTCCCAGATGAAACTCACCGATGAAGCACGCCACGACGACGCAAGCTTAAACACATTTGTTGAATAATGACAGTAGTCTTCTATTTCCTTCTTTAACACCTTCTTTTTTCCTTTGCAAGTACAGGCTAAAGAACCGGAGTCTTGCTCTAGTCAATCACTCCATCTTCCCTTTAGTCTTCTCTCTCTCTCCTGAATATAATGCATGGCGGTGTCTACATACCAGCGTAGGATGAAGCAAGTCGCATTCGTAGATGACCAGAAAAGATCAACGATCATGTCAGCTCAATGAGACACATTTTGATGGTTGGGGCTGTTTGTTAAGCGTATACGTATAATTGTGGTCACACGTTAAAACAATGTTTAACCGACCACACAAATTGAAAAAAAATGGTGAATTGAAAACCTGAATTAGCCCTTTTCACGGGCATTGAAATCATTCACTGTTTTTAAGACACCTGTCACACAGCAAATGGTATGTCATTTACAGCTGCTGACATTCGTTGGTAACGTCAATGGTTTGCTGTCACACGGGGAAACTAATGCCTCACCAGTGTTGTTTTTCTTCCTCTACATCTTGAAATAAATTTATTGTTATTATTCAAGGAAAATAATATTTTCTGTTGAATCATTTCTCCAAATGCATTCGCATTCGATTTCGGGCCGACTGAATATTCTCGACGACAGAAACGTTTAAGGAGATGACTGTTCACTTACGTATACGTAAATTTTATCATTTATAAATATATTATTCTTTGTTGGATCAACCTATTACTGGTTTGCTGATATAATAGCACGCGCGAATGTTTATAACAAAGAAAAGCTACTCTGAACTACCATTTTGAGCGACTATTAGCACGACAAAGACGGGGATGAAAAAAAATGACAAACTACAGCACTGTAGTTTCTATTTTCTCTTCTAGTGCCCCATTTCGCCACGCTAATATTCGGTCAAGGTGGAAGCACATGAACTCGCCTAGTTGTCCGTTTTGATACTCTAAACTACAGAGACTACTACGCTGGCCAAGTTTGATTTTTGCTGTGTGTTTGTTATTGCCTGTATTGTGTATGTTGATCATGCTGTTAGGTGTGTTGTCGTGACCAATGTGGGCACTGCAAAAAAATCGCTGCCACCGTCTCACTTCTGCAGCCGGTAAGTCAGTCTAACGCCCCGCTTCAGTTCATTGTACTCACGCCTGGTCATGTCGTCGGCCATGTTGGTTTTTGAGTTTGTCGTGAAGCTGTGGCAAGTTGTATAAAACGGCCACATTTATATTGTAAAAGCCTCTTTTTACTCATAAAAACTACTTTTGTGGATATGAGAACGTTGAATGCATATTTTAGTGTACTAAGTTTCTCCCAAAATGTACTGCTCCAAAAGGCTAAGGTCGCGGTCTTCATTTCGAAATGACATTGGTTTTAGTCATGGGACAGCACACAGCTAAAGGATATTAGGTCCATTTAATATCGTTCGTTGTGAATGACATTAGGTTTGCCGTGTGTCAGGAGTGTAAAACGGGAATCTTCTGTAGTGTGCTTCCTATCGTAGCGAGACTTCATGATGATTTTCATTAAACAGCTGGGTTGTTCATAAGGTAGGTAAACAAACATGGCCACGGTGAACAAAAAAACATGGCATACGGTAAACTAACATGGCCAGTTTAATGGCGTCAAGGGAGAGCATAATTTAGTGGCGGCTAACCCACTTGAAGGCGAGAACGAAGACGCTGGCAGATTATTGACCTCTGTGCCTGCATAACAAAGGAACCTGCATGGGATGTAGTGGTGATGTAAACGCAATTTCCTGCAGTACGCTACCCACCACGTTGGTACTGCAACATGACGCTTTGAGTGACGTCATCTATATGCGTTCACGGACGCATGAGTGGCTTGCTCTGAGAATTTTGAGCATGCCTACACACACAGATGCAGATCAAGAGACGCACACAACGCGCAGCGTGAAAAAGGATGGGTATTGATCTCCTCCACGATACGCTTCAGTGAAGCGAAGCGTTACTTGCTGTTGCAACCCATAACACAATCTAAAGAGTTCACGCAGCGCGTCTACACATGTGTAATGAGCCACGATCTTGCGCAGAGGATGGCGATCGTGAATTCGTTTCATACAGAAGGCACTGCGGAGCCATGTTTCTTTTTTTTTTGGAAACCGGCTCGCTTTGACACGGCCACGCACTTGGATTTTTCTGTATTTGTATCAATAACGAATGCACCCTCTTAGAAATGGGCAGCCGGGGCTTTCGAAGGACTCGAATTACGATACACGAAATGCAGCCAGTGGAATCGTGGGCGTTATCTGTAGGCACAACGTCCCACGGCGTATTGATTGTGCTTTTGATAACTGGAGTGTGCGTAGTGTGTTGGAATGAGAAAATATAAACACGACCGAGCGCCCGGATCACGCCTCTCCGAGCGCAGCGACGCGTGACAATTGCGAAACTTCGTCGCGGTATACTGTGCGCTGAGTTTGCCGGCGCCACTGTTGCAGCGTTAAAGTCAACAGCCTTAGTGGGAGAGGCAGCGGCCATGACCAGGGCTCGCATTCTGAATTGAAGAGACACAGCGATATTGTCACTTTCAGTGCACGCTGTTGGCTGCTTCGGAAAATTTACACAAGGCAAGTCGCTTCAATCCTTGAACACTCGAGATTATTCGTTGCGCACACAGACGTTATCTCTGAAAGTGACCAACTCAGAACACGGCCATCGAAGCTGTAACAGGGGGGTATGTTTCTGCAGATTAACGCCAGCTATGGTGCTACCTATGAAACGGTCATACACTTCATTCCTTAGGCAATTGTAACAAGTCACGCACACCGCAATAGGACTTTCCCATTTCCGCGAAATTACATTTTTCATGCTAAATATATTCAAAAATCGAAAACTAAATAAATCAATAAATCACTATGATCGACGCAACGTCACAGCTGGAAGGTGGCCGTAAAACGCAAGCAGGACTTCGCGAATGAAACGTATTGTGAATTTGGGCCTGCATATTGTGTGCGCAAGAAACTATTGCGCTAAAGATATTGGCGAAAATCAGTTCCAGCAATTCTTGGGACGCGGGACTAGTTCCCTAAAGCCAAAAAAAAAGAACATTTGGAAAGGCTTAGGTTAACTGTTTGGAACAAAAGGTGCACCATTAAGAGTACTATGCGTTCTACATACAGTGGCATCGGTCCATGTAGCTCTCCCCACATAACTCAACTATACGGGGGAAAGAACACCTCTTTCAGCTGAAGTTACACTACCTGTCGCAACCACAATGAATGCTAGCGAACAGCCCATGCAGAAGCACTTCCAAAAAAACCAGTCACGTCTCCATCACCACGAACGTTGCTCCGTGCGCAGTTGTTGTTGATCGAACGGAAGGGTTTACAGCACTCGGGAACGTACGTCCCACTTCACGTCGTGAATGTAACCAGAAGCTCGTGGTCTCTTTCCGATTCACCCATTTCTCCTGCCACAACGTTTTGTCGCTTGCGCACACCAGCGTTGAATAGCAGAACCACGTATATAGGTCCGGCCGATAAAAAAAAAACTGTGAAAAAAAAGAAACGCAACAAAAAATTGCAGATAGTAACAGCTCCGACCGCGTTTCGTTATTCCTGGCCTCAATGCTCGGCGCTCGCTGCCTGGCCGGGCTCTCGAAGGTCACCTCCGCGTGGCACTGCATATTCCGGGGGCCCTCGTCGGCACCGCGACGTTAAACAATCGGGGCCAGCCCCCTTTCCTTACATTTATCTTTTCTTTCTTTGGTATTGAACGGATTCAGGCAGGCTGGCGAGAACGAAGCATAAAAAAAATAAAAAAGAGCAGCTCACCCACTGACGTCCACGAGTGCATAGTATACTGTACAGGCAAGAATCTTCCATTGTGCCTATGCGTTATATAAAGGAGCCCCATACTTACACACGCGTGGGCGGAATACCTACATAGTCTCGTGCCCTCGCACTTCTGAAAGATCGAAAGACGTGGGTGTCAAAATAGCCTTGGCCCCTATGCACCTAGAGAGCGGGGCAAGTTTGCAAACAAGACCATGCACTGAACGTCCCGCAGAGAGGGGTGTTGCACACCCTGTCTCATTCCAAATAACGCCTCTTTCCATTCTTTCAAACAGTTTTGAGCGCTTTCATAGTACGCGGACAACACCGGGTGTGTCTAGTCATACCGTAGAAGAATCTCCGGCAAAGCCTTCCTTGACAGATTGTCAAGTGTGCAAAGGGCACATAGTCTTGCAGGCCAGTATTCACTATGTTCGCGGACTATGGCGCTACCTAGCGGAATTCGGTAGTGTCCTCTCAAGGATGATCAGTAGGCAGACGCTCCCAATGCTGCCTTGTTCGGCGGTGCTAGCCGCAGTGTTAATGCGTTAGCAAGAAACGAACACCAACCACTTTATATGTTTTGTGTGTCATCGAATATACCGGACCGTTCGTGACACAATAAATCTGATTCGTTCTTGCGAGGCGCGAAGTTTTCGTGAAAATACGTGGCAACTTGCGCTTTAGAATATAGCCAGCAGAGTGCACATGTATTTGAGGCTTTCATGCTTTGACGCTTCTTAATGAGGTTCTTCGTTTCCGGGGACAGCTTGCCAGTGTTCTGTCTAACTACCGTACCTCCAACTTTCACTGCACACTCCATAATAATAAGGGGTGTGTAGATACAACCACAACAGCTCACGACATATTGGTTGTGTAAAACACAGCCGAGCTCGTAGCTGGCAGACATGGAATAAGCAAGGATAACTATCAAAAAAGGCACGCGCTCATTCGCTTAGGTCACAAAAATGTTTCACTCTGCTCTTGGTACCGTTGTCGAGCGCTTATACTGCACGATATGCGCCTCCTTCGCACAATCCCACTCTTCGCAACTCTCGCTTTCTTCCAATCTGCATGTAGGCACGCACTCGAGGATCGCAAAAGCGCAGGTGTTAATCGCGTGGGGCGCCGCGGCAGAAGCGCCCAAGGACGGCTTGCGCGGCGATAAGGGGGCGATCTATAGGCGTTCGCGCTGAGCTCGTTGTGGCAGGCCTTGTTCACCTGCAGACAACACCGCCGTGTGCGCGGGGGTAACGGAGTCATGGACGCACTGCAACATGCGTAAGAAGTTGCTGGCACGCGCTTCGGGTAAGTGGTGGTTCGAAAGAACGCAGGGAGACAGAGGAAACACAATTGTGGTGTCCTGGATAGGCCGCCGCGTGGTCGCTCTTCTTTAAGGCAGGAACCTTGGATGTTTCAACGAGCGCGAAATGGACCGTCGGCGTCGACCGTCATAACGCGGTGTCGTCGTCAACACTAGTGATGCAAAGAATCATCGTTGCGTGATGATCTCACCATATGACATCATAATGACGTCGCACGTCGCCAAAATTCGTGACGAATCTAGAATATCGCATAACATCTCGTAACATCAGGTTTATTCGATTCACCTGCACCTCGTGCACCAGTTCTTAGTGCGTCGCACCACAGTCCTTGATTTTCTGGTGCGCTGCAACCTGGTCCGCGTTCGCGGCATGGTGCCGGAGTGGTGCTGAGAATTCGTCAACCTACTCAGCTAGTGATGCCGTCGTGGTGGAGCTCAGACGCAGACGGCGCGTTTCACCGGCGTTTGTTCTAGCATGACGTGGATAGTGCATGTAAAGAATTTTTTTGTTGTTTATGAGAACGATCTAAAGGGCAAAATTGGAGCACAAGCGCTCCGTATATTGGTTGGAACAGGATGGGACCCCACAGTGAAATACGTACAGGCTGTGACTTGGGCACCGGGGCACGAGGGTGTGACAGGGAACCTGCGCGCGGATCAAGTGGTTCGAGGCTTCGCAAATCACCGAGCCACTCAAGCCAATGCAAGTGATGACCCTACACCCCTGGACCCTAGCTTCGCAACAATTTTAAAGTACTACAGAGAAAATAGGCAGCTGTATCCACGTCCTCACAGCAAGCTCAGCGCTGCGGAGGCAACAGCGCTAAGAAAAATACAGACTAACACTTACATCAATCTGCACACTCTTCACCTGATCTACCCCACGGCGTACAGAGATATGTGCCCGTGGTGCGGAGCCACCCCAACACTCTTTCACATCACGTGGGAGTGTGCAGAGCACGACGAAGAGCACGACACCACTGGCACGTGGGAGGAATGGGAGGCGCTGCTGTCTAGCCCAGCCCTTGTGGATCAGCTGCGACTGATCCAAAGAGCTGAACGGATGGCTCGCGCCAGTGGGGCCCTGGAATAGGGGCACCACCCTGCCGGACAGACTTCGCTCTCCACCCCGTATATTCTTCGGGGCAATGGAGTTCAAGCCTGTCTGGATTATGTATATAATAAAGTTTTGTACTACTACTACTACTACTATGAGAACGACGCGACAGTGGCAGACGCAAGTGCGGGCATTACCACAGCAGCTGGTTAGCCAACTTAGGCGGTTTCGTCTCAATGCGGGCACAGGGAGACGACTTTCAGGTCTTGCAGGCGTGGAGCAAGCGGTAGGCGATGCATAAAGAGCCTCGATTTAAAAACGACAAAATAGGACGCAGTGGCACTGCACCTGCACCATCTTCACTGCGTTTGTACTGCAGCGGCATTAATTAGACTCTAGCAGCACCGGTTTCGCACAGCGTACCAGAATCTAACACACGGATGACGACGTCATCGCATGGGAGAGGTTTGTAGGTGGGCCAATCACGGAGACAATGCAGAACTACGGACTTGCAATGCAGAATCACGTGACTTGCGACAAGCTTGCAGTGCCTCTGATCCCGGAGGCAGTGCTAAACTACGTTAGATGCAGAAAGTTGTCTAATACATCGATTAAGAAGAATGTGATGGCTTTCGCTTCAGGCAATCGCATTATTAACTTTGTGAATTTTCGCCTTGATGCGTTGAGACGGACGTAATTGCATGAAATGGCATGTTTAAAGAATAGACCACCTGTAATAACGACGCGAAAAGGACACAATTCTTATAGGCAAAGTTGCACAAACCTCTCCCCTCCCTCTTTTTCTCTTTTTTTTTACGATGTGATGGCGCATGCGCGCTTTTCACATTAGGAATGTCGCCAAACGCTTTCGCAGGGTCTCTGCATGCCTTTAAATCTCGGACGCTTTTTCTGGCTTGTCCCTGATCATTCCGCAAAGCTTCGGCCGAGCTATAGGGCAACGCAAGAGCGCAAATAAAGACGGATTCGTGCGAACTGTCCTGCGTCGAAGACGGTGGTGAACATTGGCGTAATATTAAAATGACACAAAACAGGAAAACGGTGTTTGAAGTGTTAGCAAATTACAATTTCGCAATGCAGAGAACACAATACTGTTTCAGTGTGAAGGTGTTTGGTGAGCGAGAAATAAAACGAACAAAAATGTGAGTTGCGACGGCATCTTCAATTTTCCCGCAAAAAACGTCGTAATGCCACAGGTAATCATTGCGTCTGCTGGGTCGCACGTCGTTTTTTATCTGTAAAAAAGGAAGTGCATTGTCTTCGGAGGTGTTTATACACGTAACATACCAAGTTTTAGGAAATTTTATTGTGCCACTATCACCAGAATAAAAGAAATACGTGTAAATTCATGACGTCACATCTGGATATTTTGGCGCCAAATTTGGAAGTTTAACTCTGGTTCACCTCTCCATGAATAAATGTATGACAGTCACCAGCATTCTAGGTCACTATGTATGGTTTATCAATCCGAGCCGATTCATTACTACACTTTAGTGTATCTTTAACCCATCGATGGCATGTACATTGATCAGTACGTAAGGGCAACCTAATTACGGCAGGGGGAGACTTTCATTATTACATGTTAAACAAAATATTAGCACTATTAGAAGAAGAAATATAGGGAGAGCAAGAGAACGAATGTATATATGGGAGTTAGGCAGAATAGAGAAAGTCTGCCTTAAGCATCTTTGACGCCGCTTGCACATGGTAAGAGGCCTTACCGCTAACGCATGGTAAAGAATATTTGGCGTAACAGCAACGCAAGAACAAAAAAAGGAGGAACCTGTGCTCTATATCCCCTTTTTTTTTCTTTTGTGCCGCTTCCGCGCTAAATATTCTCCGCTACAAGAACTCCAAATAACCTAACCCTTCCAGCAGTAGCGCTTAAGTGTAGCGCTCGAACGCGCATAAGCTTGGCTTTACGCAACACAAAATGCCGTTGTGTTGCCCAGCTCTACTGGTCGTGCATTCTCTGCTCGGAAAGAGGGAGTAAGGTGGCATGTATACTATGTGCGCAAGCTCGCACTGCCTCACACACACAAAAAAAGATCGGCAGCCTTTACGAGTTCCCGCCGCCGGGCCGCCTTCAATGCATCGACGACGCCGTCGAGCCGAGGCTTTGCGCAAGTGGAACAAAGCGGCCTGCATTGCGGCGCAGTAATGCAAAAGAAGGCGAGGTGAGGGCGCCGCTCTGACCCGGTTGTTCGTGAGGATGATTAACAGTGCCATTGAAGAAGGAGCGATCTGTATCTTATCTATCCAACGTTGCCGATCACTGTGCCACTCCCGCGCGTTGAAAGTTTGAAAGCTGCTGAGCAGCTGGTTACTGAGACTCCCCCATCAGAAGTTTTGATTACTGGTCACCCTTGTGTAAGGAATTTAGCGCATGGATGGACGCTCAGATGAACGGGCGTACAGTTTTGAGCAAGCTTGATTTGAACGCACCACAGCGTGTCCTGCACCGCATGGCTTTGGGCTCTGTTACCGAAACATTACCAATGCATGCCGAGACACTGTTCTAGCATACTGAGGCATGTCAGCAACAGCGCTCATTGATTCGCCGCTGGCATCAGTAGAATCAGTCCTTGTCATGCTGCAGATAATTCCAGTTAAGCTTGTTGGTCACTGTAAGGCCGGGCATGAGTTAAGCCGCGCAGCGTTATTGTCTTGGGACTGGGAGTGTACGAGCGCGCAGGCTTTTCCGAAGCAATGTCTCGACATGTTATGTTTAGGCCAGCTTAATAGACCCAGGACTCAGTTATACTCTTAGAGAGAACGTTTGAGGCCGAGCTTCAGTTACGCCGCAGAGCGTCGTGGTCTTGAAACAAGGAATGGGTGGTACCAACGAGAGGTCACGTGCTCCTTGTGGTGGGTCCCCGAACTCGTCTCTGGTAACTGAGGCCTTGTCCCATTAATAAATCAGAGAATCTACTCGGAAGAAAACGGCGCTTCGATACAGGTAATAGTGCACTAGAATTTGTAAAAGACTATGTATACTTGCGACAGGTAACAACCGTAGAGCCGTAGCACGAGATGGAAGAAACTAGAAGAATAAGAATGGGGTGGAGCACATTTGGCAAGCACTCTCAAATTATGACTGGTAGATTGCCACTATCCCTCAAAAGGAAGGTATATAACAGCTTCATCTTGCGCCAGTACTTAGCTACGGAGCAGAGACTTGGAGACTTACAAAGAGAGTTCAGCGTGAACTGAGGACGTCGCAGCGAGCAATGGAAAGGAAAATGGTCGGTGTAACCTTAAAAGATAAGAAAAGAGCATAGTTGATCAGGGAACACACCAGTGTTAAGGATATCATAGCTGAAATCAAAAAGAGTAATTGGACATGGGCGGGCACATAGCACGTAAACAGGATAAGCGCTGGTCATTAAGGATAATTAACTGTATTCCCAGAGAACGCAAGTGGGTTAGGAAGAGACAGAAAGTTGGGTAGGCAGATGAGATTAAGAAGTTTGCAGGTATAAAATGGCAGCAGCAAGCACAGAACTATAGTGAACTATACAGAGAACCGAGTTGTCTGGTGGAACGTTCTGAGAGAGGCCTTTGTCCTTCAGTAGACGTAGTCAGGCTGTTGGTGATCATCATAACATACCCCATGGCTTTCAGTTTGACACTTTCACAATCTTATAAGCTTCTTTTCGAGCGGCTAAATTTTATTCAGCATTCAGTATAATAATTTTCATGTACATTAGTGCGAAGCACAGTAGTTGACACCGTTTGAATATGCTGCGAATACCGTGCCACCACGAATTGCGAAAATCTCGAATAACTACAAGTCATCTTACTGCAGTGCACACGCGCATGTGACATCCGGCCTTAACGCAGTGCGCATTCGCGTACCGTTGAATCGCACACTCATTCACGAAGTGCTTCAAGCGCAAGGACTCCCACGCTTGCCCGCCCCTCGGCCTCACTCCTCGTCTGCTGGTCTGCGTGACATCAACAAAGAGGATCTTTCATCCCTGACTTCCGCTTTCACAAATGACACACCGACGCCAACTACTCCAACGGTGACGTATGCGTGAACCGCTGCCATGTGACCTGTTTTGGTTTGACGCGTGCGTCCTGTTCCTCGTCACACCAACTATAAGCACTTGTGCCATGTTCACCTATCCAACGTGCTTCGCCATTCTCACCCCCTGACAATCGTCTCACCCAATATTTTACTACTGCAGCCTTCGAGGCCGTATCTCGCGACTTTACCGCAAACGCCAGCATGACAAATGCTGCGATCGTTCGGCTCACCGTTCTGTCATCTCTCACGTATTATGCCCTCAAAATACCGCAAATATCATTACAGACAGAGCCTTCGGGCCCCGTAAATATATTCTATTATCATGTAACATATTTGGTCGCATGCGTGAGTTTCAGTAAACGATTATAGAAAACACGGCCGTAAGTGTTGGAAAAAGTTGCCTGTGTTGACGCATAAAGCGGCTAATTAACGCTGCTGAACCGAATTGCGAAAGCGTGCGCATTTGCTCTTTTCCATGTCAATGCATGATATACATCTGCTTGTATAAAAGATGCGGATTCCTCGCCTACACTGCAACTTATTATCACAGAGTGCCTTCAATGTCAAGAACAGCGTATCCCATTGTGTTTTATTGGCAACATCATCGATATGACAAACGGGTGCACATACGCGTTCAAACTGTAGAGGGGGCTAAAGTGACTCCATTAGGAGCAACATGAAGGACATTTCAAGTGAATCTGAAGCTGAAATTCATGTTTTATTCCTCAGCGCAAAAATAAAATTATGGGGAGGGCCACCAAACGCTGTTAGAACAGCTTGAGCGGTACTCACCTTTATTACACAGTATAGCTAAAAAATCGTGCTGCTAGGTACATCCCAGTAAGAGAACTATGTTTTGTTTCAGAATGAGGCCAAAAAAGGATATTGTAATGCAGGCACACAAAAAAAGTGAAGGGGAGGGCAGGTTTTAAATTTCAATGTGTGATCGGCAAAACCGTGCGGTCATTCGAATGACTAGGTCATGATTTTTTTTTTGTTCTTATGTTCGTGCCCGTCTAGCGTTCTAGTACAGCGTTCGATATCGGAGGAATCCGCATTGGTAGGCCTGGGCACATAGCCAGGATTTTTTTTTTTTTGTGAGTGGGGGTGGGGCACCTGTTGAAAGCCTTTAAGAACACGTATTTTTACTATTTGTTTTCTCTGAAACGCCCCCCTTCACCCGAATTCGAGGAGGTTCCCGGTCCCCAAGGGCAGCCCCCCCCCCCCCCCCTCTTCCCTCCTCCTGACTTCAGGCGTGCAGCGATGTGCACGTTCCTCTGAAACAGAAACGAAAGCTCGCGCCTCGTTCCTTCCTGATTTTGAAACGAGTTTCAGTGACAAGTTCCCTTATTCAAGAGGAACTCGTTAAAGTTATATTTCGAGAATGGGAATGTGTCGTATGTTATATCGTTACACTCCAATTTTTGATCAAAATATTGTGCTGCGTCGTTTAAATTCTCAAAACAACCATATGATTGTGAGAGACGGCCTAGTGGAGCACTTCGGACATTTCGACCTCCTGGGGTTCTTAAACGTGCAATCAAATTGGAGCACACGGGCCTACAGCCATTTCGCCTCCATTGAAAGTGCAGCCGCCGCTGCCGGGATTCAATTCCGCGACTTGCAGGTCAGCGGTCGAGTACCTTAGACACCACACCACCGCGGCGGGGCAAATATGTTTCAATTAGACGAGTCTTTTTAACGCATATAATGTTGCGTCGAAGTAGCATATAATTACGCAAGGCATCAAAACTTGAGGATTGTGCAATGAGTGAGCGTTATAAAGGCCCAAGCATTACAAAGCGCTCAGACAAAGTTAACAGTCTCATAAGTTAGCGTTTACCTTACCTGCCCCGTAGTGAACTCTTTGATAATTTGCAAAATGAAGAAATGCGGTGTAGCGCACACTTCGCTACTACACTTGCAGTAGGCATTCGAAAACTGTTCGAAACGGCGAATGTTACGCGTGCTGCCGGTCGTTATTTTGCGGCATAGTTAAAGCATCCACTGAGAACCGAAGTCACGCTATGGCAACTGAAGAGGCCACACACATGGAGCCCGATGACGCTATCGCGTTCTGCTCTGGAAGGCGAAGCTCAAGCGTAATTCAAGTTTTGTTAGACTATAGAATGTGCCACACATGCACCAATTTAAATACACTCCACGCACAGGAAACCGCACGTAAATGTACAATATAGACGTTTAATGGGTGCTGTTTCAATAATACAGTGTGCGTATGTGAACTAATGTCTAGGATACAAGTCTCTTGCACGCACTTAACAAGTATTCCATATCGATGTTGGTATATGACGGACATGCTTTGTTTCGTCATTGGCAGTTCGTTAAAATTGTTGAAAGGCCGTTCCGTCAAGTGCTTCGGGGTCCTGCAATGTTGTATACGCAAAGAAGAGCAATATCAATAAATGTAGTAACAATGAGGGCAGTCTCAGCTGGGGCAACAAGAATGTATCGCTAGATGGACGTGTATTGTTCATCACATGACAGTCATTATCGATGCTGTGGCTGTTGAATTGAATGGCGATAAATAATATAGACCGATAGCCGTGGAGATAACTGGCACGTTCAATAGATGACCTGGCCAAACGTACCCGTCTCAGGCACCGGACCGGCCTCACTGCGGCACTCACTTCCACTACGCCCTGGTCCTTTTCTCTGCTATCCCCGCACCCGGGTGTCAAAATACAGATTTGTTAAAAGCTGTTGGCGGCATGCACGAGATATCAAAGAGACAATTGCGCCACGGAGCAGCTGAAGCTCACGCGACGAGAAAAATACTTCCAGAAACTAGGCCGAAACTTTCCAGTCCGTCAGTCAACCTAAAACTTCGAATCGTACACACTGCAAGCGGCAAGGGAGCTCGTGCACTTCAAAGAGATGGAATTAAGTGTAGCTCTGACACCGCTACGTTGGGTCCCTAGACCATTTATGCGTGGTGGGAAGTCTCTGTGCAGGATTGCAGTGGTTAGCCCATCGGCACTTTAGTAACTTTCTGTACCTCAAGCGTTGCGATTGGTTCATTTGTATTTTGCGTGATTAAACCATTTTACGACTATCATTCGCACTTTTCAAAGACACCATAGAACCGCACACAGTTCTTTCGATTATGCCGACAAGGTCACATGAACTCGCTGCAAAACCACCAGAATACGCACGCACGCACGCATTCATACACACACACACAGACACACACACACACGCACACACACACACGCGCACACACACACACGCACGCACATGCACAGACACAAACGCACGCACATGCACACACACACACAAACACATGCACACACACGCACACACACACACACGCATATGCACACGCACACACACGCACACACACACACACACGCATATGCACACACACGCACGCACACACACACACACACACACACACACAAACACACGCACGCACACACACACACACACACACACTCGCACGCAACCGACCATAACTCGTCGACCATAACTTGATCGGGCCGACCATAACTTCGTCGAGGTAAACAAATAGTGCATCTTTTCCGGGCGGCAACTTTACAATGGTGTTCTATCATTCTCGAATGACCAGTAAAAAATACTCCAAGTGTGTCAGCGTTACTACCGTCCAGAACGGCCCTTGATTGCTGTGAGACTGCATCATACTAATAGGAAAAGTAAACAGATGGTCTTCCCACATGTAGTTGTTCTCAGCACGCTCTTCCCTGGGCTCATTTTCGCACCTCATGCATTCGCCAATCTGTCCCGTTCTGAATTATTTTCTGCGTGTGTTCAATGCCGAGGAACGTTTACAAAAACAAAAAAAACCACCACCCTTATCTCTGCTGTTCCCACATAAACGTTACGCGTTACCGTTACAGTTCCACTGATACTCAATGAAACGGTGGCATTCCTTCGTTCCTACAAACAGCAAATAGTTCCTGGAATGTCGTTTTTTTTTGGAACGCCGTTCAGTGCAACACGGCGGGGATGTTCGAGGCGCTTCTCCAAACCGCTTGCTGTGGAACCACATGCTGGCGCGCTCGCCCTTCTATGAAAGAAGAGCAAGCGCCTCTCCTAGTTTCCGCTCACAAAGGCAACTACTGTTTGCTGGCTTTATAAGCACTACGCTTGTTACTACTAAAAGGTTTGTGGTTACTCTCAATTTTATTATGTTTCGCTGAGAAACCACGTCAGAATATCGAACAAAGTTTATCAAGACGGTCAGGTTCCTGAAATGAAACCAGTGACACAATTGTAGATCTGTATCATGACTATAGCATGGACAAAATAAAAGGTTCAATGGGAGCATAAAGCATTACAACGTTCTTGAATGGAGTATCAAGTACTGTAAATCGTTAAACCTTTTTTTCTAAACATAAACTAGAATTTCGTGCGGCCCAAGGGACGGCTTTCAGCTCTCGCATAGTAAAGTACCGAGTACTCTAAGTCGTTAACCCCTTTTAGATGCGGAGCATCTAATACTCGAGGCTTGTAGTGCGGCGCCGTCCGCAAGCTTCCTCCTCCTTTTTCCACCATCTGTGCATCCCTTCCTCCTCTACACACCGCGCGCGCTTCACTCCTCCACCATCTGTGCACCCTTCCTCCTCTACACACCGCGTGCGCTTCGCCTCTTCACGAACATTCGCTAGCTGTATAATGTAGCGCGCATGCGCCGTCACGCTTCGAGAACATCGGCAGCTGACGCGCGCGCATGCGCCGTCGCGCTTCGAGAACATCGGCAGCTGACGCGCGCGCATGCGCTGTTGCGCTTCTCCCCCTTCTCGAACATTCGACAGCTGACAGTGCATGCGCCGTCGCGCTGTATATATACTCAAGGTCGGCGCTCGCTCGCTCAGTTGCCGCTCGTCGGTTGGTTTGTACGGCGCGTCGACGTCCAAGGTCGCGGTGAAATGAATTCCAACGAATCCACAAACACAATGATCGACGTCCCTTCCACCAGCGCCGCCCTTTCGCATACGTGTGTACGTGTTCACTCATTTAACACCCCCTCCTACAACCACGTTAACCAATTTAGCCATCGACCCAAGTAAGTCGCAATTTAACACCCCATTTCACAACCACGGTAACCAATTTAGCCATCGACCGAAGTAAATCGCACTTTAACACCCCGTTAACCAATTATATGCTCCGCATCCTCCTCAGTGTTCCCCGGAGGGAAGCTGCGGGCAATTTTTTTTACACACGTCTTCATATTTCTTAGAGTAAGGGAGGGACAGCTGAAGTTTGCAGTTGTTCAGTACTAGCCATGTGCCCACTCCTGTACGCATACTTGGTATTCTGTAAAGTGTGAATAACTCGATCTATTTCATTTTTTTAACTTGTAACAATCTGATACACAGTGATAAATTAGATTTTGCGCTCATTCGTAGGACGTATAAACTGTTTCACTTCTTTTCGATGTTTCGTTGGAGTATGAACAAGCTAAGTGTACAATAAAACTTTCCTTTCTCAATGGACCAGCTGCGTTTCATCGCATCTCCTGTATTGCTGTACCACTGTAATATTGAATCATGATATCTCATTGCATTCTTGTGCACATGCATGCCTCATCCGATATGTATATTGGAATAATGATGTGTTCACGAACTAGTGATGGTTGTTGTGGCACATAGATGTGCCAATGTCTATGTGCCCCCCATTTTTAGAATGTTATGAATTTTTTAGGAGCCAAGCTCCTGTTACTCTAACCTTGTCCCACGTCAGGCGTAACTGGCCATATCTCCCGAACAGTGCAATCTCCCGAACAGTACAGGCTAAGGCACAATATCTGTGACCACCCTTCACTCGCTTGCTGGATTTCAGGCCGACCGGTCGTGCGCTCGCGCGCTCCGCGCGCTTGCGACCTCCGGCGTCAGCGTGGCTCTGGCCGACTGGGCTCGCCCTACGTCACCTCCTGCCGCCGACGACCTTCCACCTCCGACGACAGTGCAGCTCTGACTTACTGGACTTGCTCTACGCCATCCACCGACGCCGAAAAGAGCTCTCGCAGGTGCGCCCCGTCCTCGGACTCCAGTGACCGTGCTCCCATCTTTCCTGTCTCTTCTATCCCCTCATTTTGTCTTCGCTCGCTCTGGCTTACCACCTCACGTCTCTTCCTCTCTTCTCCTTCTTCGGCTTTCCTACATCTTTACTCCTATCCTTTTTATCCCTCCTCACCCCCATCCCTCGTGAGCTACTGTGGCGGTGTCGCTCACTGAAGCAGACAATAACGGGGCTCACTTTTCTCTTCTTTTCTCTTTTTAAGAATCACTTCTCTCTGTGACCACCCGATTCAAAGGGAACAGCCACCTATCATCATTACGTAGGAAACCTAATGAACCAGCTGTTTTAGGGTGGTGCCAGCCTTTGATTCACTACATGGCGCCAATGCTGATGATGATGATGATCATGATGATGATGATGATGATGATGATGATGATTGGTGGTCTTGACCATTGTAAAGGGTCTCCCACCAAAACACACTATTGGCAGACGACAATGCCGCGCCATATTGTCGACCGCACTGCGTCACGGTACGCCTGGCTCCATTTCATCCTCGAGAATACGGCCCAGCGTCGGCGTCAACATGAAGCATTAGATGCATCAAGCGTGAAATATGTCCGTCGGTGGCGTGCAGCATCGGTGTCAACACGAGAAACACTAGAAACATCAAGTGTGACATGTGTTCGTTGGTGGCATCCAGCGTCGGCGTCAACACGAAACAGTATATGTGTCAGCGTAAAGTGTAACCGTCAAAGTCATACAGCGTCGGCGTGAACACGAAGCAGTAGATGCATAAAGCATGAAATGTGTCCGTCGGTGGCGTCCAGCGTCGGCGTCAACACGAAACTGTAGATGCGTCAAACGTGAAAGGTAAACGTCAGTGTCGTCCAACTTTGGCGTCAACACGAAGCATTAGATGCATCAAAGTGCCAGGTAGCACAAAAAATCACAGCATGCAAAGTGGATGAACGAACGTGCACGGTCGGATCGCGCCAAAATGGCGGCGAACAACGACAAAAAAAATAAACACCAGGCAGCGGAAGGCGCAGCACAGTCGCAGTGAAAGCTAGAAGAGTGGCCTTGTGAGAACCTTTTCTAATTGTTTGTTTGTTTGTTCCTTTTATCCTGGCGCAACCCATCATAAGGGATCGGCCATGAAACAAACGGTGTCTTGCTATTTAAAAGAAAATGTTCATAATTTTGAAATGGTAAGTTTTTAATGAAAATGCTTGATTTTGGTAATTTTTTTAAACGATGAACTAAGCATTCTATTTTTCTCGTCTTCCGAAGGAAATCGCAAACGGCTTCACAAATGCTCCTGTGGCTAAAACCCTGCACGGTATCCCCAAAGGAAAGAAGAACCGGAAGGGATAAATTTAATCTCAACCTTTAAAGCGGTTCATCTAGAAGTTTTTTCCTCTGATTGGTGAATAATCTGCACGTTATGAAAAAATGATCAAGAGATTCACACTCATTGCAACGGAGTCATAAAGGTGACTGTACCAGACTAGACCTGTGTTGCTAAAAATTCAGTGGGGGGACTCGGCATCGTATTTTGGCAACTGCGATCTCGGTCCTTCTGGAGGAACATCATCGATTCTTCCAACGATAATTGAGGTGAGGGAACTCAGAAATTAACAACGCAGACTTCGCGAAGTTGTCTGATACGGCAAATTTCTCAAAACACGCCGCAGTTACAAACGCCAACGTCGGAAAAAAAAATCACTCATTGGGTAACTGCTGCAAGCACACTTGCTTGATACCCGCTACGGCATTAATAAAAAAAATTTTGTGCCGTAGGCCGACATTCGCTACGCTATTTTTCGTCATTGTTTTGAGAACCATGGTTTCCGCTAAAGACTTACAAGAATTTTTGTGCCGATTGTTCATGTAGTGGCTGACCACGCTGGGGAATTATGCCTGAAGTGAGTATGTGCCAAAGTTAATAAGTGAACAAGAACAAGCTTTTGTAATGAGTTGGAACATTGGACGACCAACTCGTTATGTTATTCGTATTGTGCGATGACTCGTTGTTCTTTTGCTGTTTTAAAACGCTTTATAGATTGTATTAACGCGATTGCTTTCCCGACATCAAGCATGTCTAAGGCAACTTTGCCAACAAGTCCCAAGCACCGGCTGGCTGTTAACCTAGAATCCATTTATGATGAACTGGACTTGAAGCTGGACTGGTACCACATCTTGTTGAGGTGCTTGGCCTCGCCACTTGTTGCGTAAAACTCAATTTGAAGAACTCTCACTACTCTACTGATCTTCGTTACTTGTCGAGTGTTTCCTTAGTAGCGCTAGCGTGCTTATTGTCACTGTGAAATTGTACTTATGCTCTATACTATGTAATTTTATGTTCATTCTAACACACATTGTAATAAATACCATGAGAGCAATACAAACACCGGCGTGGCTCGGTGGTAGAATAATAGGGTGGCACTCAGCAAACCTGGGTTCGAGCACCACTGTCATTTGTACTAGGTTTTTTTTCTAATTTCGTGCGATGTGGTTACGGACACCGGCGGCGGCGGACAACTACGGCGCCGCGCGTGACCCGAGTTTCGATCTCATAACAGCTTTCGCAGTGAAAATTATGCTAAATTTGACAAAACTGGCAACAGCATACCCAATAGCCTGCTGATTTTGGTCGAGTTTTTAGGACACTTTTTCAGATGTCTCTGGCCTAAAAAAAAAGTGGACGTGTAAGCTTCCTATACAAGCGAACTTCAGTTGAGTGAGGACATTCTAGATGGCGATGTAATGCTACTCTCCTATTGGCTGCTGCGCGGGCTGTGCCTGGGTGCGCGGGGAACGAGTGCCTCTTTCAGTCTCCTGTTCTCCTGGATTGTCGCCGTACGTGCCGGATCGTTGGTGAGGCATGGAGGAAGCGGAGCGGTGGGTGCGGAATGACGTGACGGCTTGCGCCCGTCGCCAGACAGACAAAGAAACAGGCGGACGGATGGACGGCTGAGCGGATGGACAGGCGAACGCTTCGCTACACCATCATCATTTACTCCATGAAGATTCTGTGAATTTTTATGTACGTAGAGTAAATAAACTTTTTTTCTAAACAGTACCACGTTTTGCGTACTTCTTCTGGAATTGAGACTTTTGTAATAATGTTTCATGCGCACTGTGTTGAAAGTATTTTGTGTATGTTCACCACTGCGCTTAAAATTGAGACACCGTTTTCTATTTCTTGTTTCTTATCATAATGAAATAATTTATTTCTAAACACATACAAGCACTGATCACAGTCGTTTTACTGATAGAATAGATATGCTAACCTTATATTGATTGTCATGCGGTTTAGAAGTACAGGCAGTTGAAATTTTAACATTTGTTTTCTGTAAATTGTCCTGCATTTTGATGTGTACCATACATCAGGTTGGCGAGCATTATAAGTAGAAAAATCTTTCTCTAACCTTGCTTGTTGCGCAATGCTATCGATATTTTTCAGTAAACCAAACCTATATAGACGACATAGTTAGGTATGTTGTTCAATTTAGCTGTTGACGCAGAGGCGCTGGTCCCCACCTCGTAGTCGGTTAATGACCCGCTCGTCCATCTTCTTGTTCTTCGGGCGCCCGCGAGGCAAGCTTCGGGCTATGAGACCGCACACAGAGAAGGCGCTGCCCGAACCTGTTCACTATATGGGACGAGGAAAACCGCAACGGGACGGCAGCACGCGACGAGTGCGACTTTGACGCACGCGGGCCGAGAAGCCCCCATTTCTGCGTCCCCCGATGTAACATTACGCGTCTGGGCGTGTAGATTTATGATGCAAGAGGGTCGCTACTCGGCCTGGTTCGTATTTAATTCCATAAGGAAAATTATTTCTTTGCGATCAGAACGTTTCAGAAATTAAGTCAGATGGAACAGAGTGCCTCCGTCTGTCATTCACTTGTGTCTTGTTATTCGCTCTGTCCTAACTGATTCTTTTTTTTTTTCTGAAACGCCCTGCACGCAGACAAAATATTTTCTTCTATTTTTTGTATGTAGATGCATAATCCCGCCAATGGTTCCCTCGTAATGAACGGACATGGGAGTGTACATACTAGCGCGGAATTTAAGCTGCCCGATTGGCGCAGGACTTTTTTCAGTAGACACTTTTTTCAGTAGACATAGGTGGCTCTAGTACAAAAATGCCATACGAAAATTGTAATTTTTCTAAGAATGTTTCTTTTCACTGAACGGTGTCTGAAGATACAGTAAGGAAATAAAACTTTGTGCAAGCATGCGCAGTGCTATGCAAAATAAATACCTATGAAGGAGAGAGAGACAGAGAAATCCTTTTTATTTCGGTTGCTAGCCTATTAGTGGGGAGGCCTGATTCCTATATAGCTAAAGGAGTTCCTTTTTTTTCAAAAAAGAAGAAATCAGTTCACACATTGATACCAGGTGCAGCAAAGCTGCGTTTTAGGAATCAAAGAATTACATTATCGCCTCGTGCAAAATTTCAATATGAATGCGAGTCCGGTGTCCCCGTTCTGTTCTGTGGAACAGAGGATTCGTTTTAACCAGCCAGGTTTCTTTAACAGTCACCTTATTCTAAGCACACGCTCGTTCTTACATCTTGCCCCGTTTGAAATGTGGCCGTTATGTACGGGAGTCGAACCTTCCATTCTTTACCTTAAAAGTGGAGCATATATAGTTGCTATATCGAGTTGTTCACTGCTACGTGAAATTACTCTTGGCGCATATTTCTTTTTGTGCTTTTTGTACGTGTTCTACATGAAGCAAAGCAGTAAGTACTTTTGTATATCTATAGATTGTCGTGCATACAATCATCACCACGGGCCCCGGCACTGAACGCAGAAAGCTTCATGCATTGGTGGAACGGTTGCAATTTCGAACTGGGACGTTCATCGTTTTGATTGCAGTCTAAGAGGTAATGCACCAGTTCGAGGGAACCATTTTTTCTCTTATCAACGTCGCCATTTGATGCGCCCGATACAAGACACATTTCACCATCGAAGGCGAAGAAGCGATGGAGTTAAAACGAGCTTGAATGCTGATGAGGTGTTTTCCCAAAATGTGGACGACACTGAGTATATATACAGTTCGAATGGTGTCGAGAAGCGACCTAGATAGTTCATCTAGTGACCTGTTATACTGCATGTTCTGCAGGAGGGCAATGGCACTCTTTTGTTGTTTTTTTTTAAAGAAAGTACACAGCACCTAAACAGGCACGCTCTTTGCTTTGATTGCCAGAAACACTAGGTTGGTTCTGCAGACCCCGAGTTCAGTCCCGATAGCTTCGAACAGCACAAGATGGTATAGCACGAAACAAATCAATCCGCGTACATGTTTTCGGGATGCCGTATCGCCCTTTTCGATATGAGTATACGTGCTTACAATGTAAAGAGCACGTCCCGACACTTCGACTGCACCGACCCAAGAATCTGCTATAGGTGAGCAAACAAAAAACAACAAAATACAACGAGAGACCTTCCATGCATGAGCCGTCTCCGGCGAAGGCTAAAAGTACCCGTGAGCTAAGTTTCGTGTCAAGCGTTGCCGGTTTTTTTTTTCTTCTTTCGGCATCTCAATCTGCATAGGAATCGTATGAAAAAGGAGGACGCCGCATTTATCGCCTTCAGTAGTGCGCGCGATATTTTTCTAGGGCGTTGATTCCTGAGGTGGAGCCTGAACCGTGACTCCTGCTCTGCGCTAGCTTAAGGTCAACACGGGACACGAGGCTTCCTATAATATTGATTGCTATGGGAAAATCTGGCGCGTCCCAGCACATGTCGATAAGGCTATAAAAGTATACGACGGTTCATCCAGCGTTAAATTATGGGTAATGAACTACTTGCTGATTGATTTTGCGCTGAAACGGAAGACACGAGGATTTCCTCACTTCCCGTCTTCATCAACACGCGGACCCTGAATGAATCTGGCGACATGATTCTAAGATTCGCTTGGGGTTCTGCGCATGCGTTCTGGCGCGTCCCAAGCTTCTTGACTCACCAAGCTCCTTGAGGTCCCAATTCTGAAACTCACTATTCTTGGAACCAAGGAGGTTTAAAAAATTGCTCGAGTGGAAATTATCACCCACGAATGAAGCCAGACCCACAGCGAAATGGCGGCTGTCGCAGCCATCTTTCTAGGGGCATGATGAGCTGGTGCCGTTCGGCAATTGAGAAGGAGCGTTTTCCTCGTACGCCCAGCGAGTTTAACGAGGACACCTTTTCTGGTCAGATAGTGCTCAAAGTGCGTCATTTTGCTACCGGTATTCTTTAGTAAGTCTCGAATTGAAGGCAAATTTTATTGGGGAATAAGTCACCGATAGTCGTCTCTGTGGGTTGTTTTAATAAAAACGACTATATTTCAATTCGTGATTCATGACAAATGTAACCTTTCGACTAACAGGTGAAAGCCACTTGATGTCTAAATGGGCACCACCAGAAAATAGCATCTTTCTGAGATCTTTGGAGGGCGAAAGCTGACTTCACTATTGCTGGCAAAGTATTGCGGAAGCTTCCACTCCAGCAATTTTTTTAACCTCCTTGCTTGGAACCTTTCGATGCGAATACGTGCTCAAGGCGAAGATTAGAATTAGTTCTGGAACTTACGCGACCGTTAGAGATACCACTGGAATCAGGGGTCTAGGCAAAGATTTTTTTTTTACGGGAGAGGACAGCCTCTTGAATTGATCATGATGAAAACTTTATTTTGGTCCAGTGAAGAGGCAGGGGTGACCCCGCACCCCCTTTGATATGGTCATTTTTCGCGCTCTATGCCATGGCGAAAAAAATTCGGGGGAAGGGGGGGGGAGCGGGACATGTGTGCCTCCCCCTGGCCACGCCCCTGGCTGGAATTGTCGATGATATACGCATACAAGCCAACGCGCTTGACCGCTTTTCAAATTATCGATGGCCGATGCTCTGCTCGCCGCTAACGTCTATAGCGTGCTTTCTTGTGGAGCGACATTTTGTTTTCTAGGCACAGGTTCACCGAAACAAAAAGTAAAGTATCCAAAACATCGACTGCTTACCTCGTCAACGTCATAACCCCGCTAACACCCAACGTGCAATGTCAGGACAATTCATTCAGCTACTGCGATAAGATCTACTATTTGCCTGGGCTCCAAGGACCGCTGCGTAGTTCTGTTGGTACGTAAGTGGAGAAGCGCATGCTATAAGACAGCAAGGCACGCTATCAACAAACGTTTACAGAAAACAGCAGAGAAACACATTTCAATGTGCGTGTTTTTTTTTTTTTTTCCTAAGCGAACGTGTTGCCTCATGATCAAAAACTCCCAGGGTCCCTTACGCGTTCAGCTAAAAGCGCTCGAAGCCCACCAGCTTCTGTTTATAACTATTTTTCTATTCTTTTTCTTCTCAGTATATTGTAATTATCACCCACAAACAATGACCTGTCCACGGTACGCCTGCAGCGATGACCCTATTCTCTCTGGCCATCTATGTGTGTGCATCAGAAATCTTTGGAGGCCGTGACCAAAGTGCACGAACTTGCAGCCAACTATCTTGAAAAGCGATCACCAGTGACCGTGAACCGAAGGGGTCATGGAGCCAGCCAATAAACGAGGCTACTCGAGCGCGTCGCTACTGAGAATGTTCAGTAAAATACAGGCCCGCTGAATGTTCCTCTGCACGCGAGGTCACGCCCGTTGCGACCACATGCCTTACGGTTCAGCCATTCGCGCTTTCCACGCTCGATGCGATTGGCCATTCGACCCAGAAGATTAAACTTCTAGTGAGAACCGACCGATGCATTTACCTCAGCTCAACTTTAAGGTCAGGTTCATGCAACGGGGCATTCTCTGGACTTTCACCAGGTGGGTCTGTGTTGTCGCTCTGCAAGCAAGCTCTCATGTTCCGTGAAGGCTGGGCACATGGAGTCATAGACCAAAGAGGTTTGCACAAGTTACCCCTGACAGGAGCAACAAGACCACGAATAGCATTCCGACTAAGGGCTTTAGGACGGGCTGGTGGGTTTAAAAGAGTGGGTAGCGATTGCGTGTTTAGAAAACGTGGGAAACGATTTAGAATACTAGGTACTTAACTATGGGAGAGCATAAAGCCGTCCCGTGCATGTCGGAGCCTTTAGCCTAGTGGATCAGGCAGCCAACCATCAAATGAATGGTTTGAATTTAGGACGGGCTACTTTTTTAGGGGCGAAGCTCTTTAAAGCGGCACCAGTTCGTCCCTCGTAGTAGTGCGCAACATGTATTTTGTTTTGACCTGCATGGTAGTGCCGGTGGGAGATTTTTCCTGTGCGTTGTTGAACAATAAAAAATTCGCAGCGTGCGCGTTAAATAAAAATCCGAATTCTCTTGTCTCTCATTCCCCATTAGCAGCCATGTACATTGACCACTATGTGACAAGAAAGGGTTGCTACGTTACACTCGCTGGGCGTGACCTCCTTGGTTTTAGTTTAGAAAGGTTTAGCGAGCGTTGGGAAGCAGTGCCATGAATACAGTGATCTAGTATATACCATGAACTCGAGGTGGTTAAAGGTGGGAAGTAGACACGAAGCGCAAGCCGTTGGAAAGTGTGCGTGTGCGAAAGCAGCCATTGGCATGTACATTGAGCACTATATCTCACAAGAAAAGGTTGTTACGTTATACTCGCTGGGTGTAACCTCCTTGGCTTTAGAAACGTTTAGCGAGCGTTGGGCTGCAGTGCCATGAATACAGTGAACTAGTATATACCATGAACTCGAGGTGGTTAAAGGTGGGGAGTAGACCCGAGGCGCAAGCCATAAGAAAGTGTGCGTGTGTCCCCTCTCATTTAGTCCTTGGAATGTCCGCTGGATGGCAGTGCTTCTATATGGGGAATATATGATGAAAATATGCGAGATGGTGGTACTTGGAGTGTTGAATAGATGGATGAACGGACACACAGACAGGTGCATGGATGGACGCATAAACGGACGCAGGGACGTATGCAAAGGCGAACGCAGGGACGGACGCACGAACAGACGCACGCGCGGACGGGCGGATGGACGCATGGACGGTCACACAGACGAACGCATGGACGGACGGAAGCAAGAACGAATGGACGGATGAATGCTTCGCCCCTCTCTCCATCATTCACTCCGTGCATATGCTGCCAATTTCTTATTCATCGAGATAGTTTAATGCAGAACCCAATGTAACATTGCGCTGATACGTACTTTGACATAGGGCCTCATTACACTAAATAATATACGGTTTGCCTAAAGTACTTTGTGGCCCTTTTACAACTTTACGCCAATCTAATAAATGCTAATAAAGGATCCGGAAAAGATCGTCTCTACTGCCCTGTTAACTACTCTGGTTCTACATGAATACTATTTCAGTTTCTAAGTGTTTTGAAGCGTTGTGAAGGAGGTAGTATAAATATGTATCCATGATCATGACCGGGACGGTTCACTGCTCTCCCATAGTTGAGGACGACGTACTCGAAATCGTTCAACACTTCAAAGGACGGTCCAGAAGCAGCATAGAGGTTGCCTGCGTCGAAGGACGGCCTTGTTCGCTCCTATAGTAAAGTATATTGTACTCTACATGATCAAACTTTCTGGCTAAACACACAGCTTCAAAGTGGCTTGAAATTGTGTCGTAGGGATAGAGTACTTGTAGCTCTCCTGTTGTATACAGTGCTGAGTACTTTGAATCTTGTAATATTGGTCCCACACGCGATTATCGGGCATTTGAGCTGAACATAATAGCTGCAAGTGTTGCAGCTGTGCCAAAGACTGCGGGCAGTGTGCCGTTTAATTGCGAAACTTAAAATGTTTGTGAGGGTTTAGTTCACTCAAAGTAAGCCACAATGCCTACTCCACCCTTTTCTTATTTTTTGCTCAAGTTTTGAGCCAAGCGTTACAATATGAATCGGTGATTCAATTTGCTTTGAGTAGTGCATATCATGGAGTTCACAGGCACGTCAAGTATACGCTGGTACTCATTTTACACCAACTTCGTTTTTTCTCCAAACTAAGTGCCCGCTATGGTCTCACACCATGCGTAGCAGTTATCGCTTCATTCGTCTTGGGTCGATAGATTATTTTATACGTGCGGGTGATGTTCAATAAGCCAGGGCCTTCGTGATCCGAGTTGCCCGCCGTAATTTGTATAACACAACGCATTAATAAGCTGCTATAGGCGTGAACCACTGGTTATTTCTCTCACTAGCCTGGGTGGTCGTCCCCTTGTCGCCCTGGCCTATACCTACACACCCCTAATGGGACACTAGAAAAGAAAAGGCTACTCTGGTCGTATTAGTAATTCATTATTTCACGATACCAAAACCTTTTTTTGCGAGAAGACGCTCCATAAGCGAGAAAACGCGTGAAAACAAAACACCGGTGGCAACGCCCCTTTGAAGTCCCCGCAACGAGCGCCGTGACGCCATAGATTTTGTCAGCGTCTACTAGCTCCTACGTAGTTCCTATTTGCTAACAATCGAGTGCATCACCTTTATATCTGACCGGAGACTTCACGTACCAATTCTCAGGAAATATCAAGGAGCTAATGTCGCCCGATATGGAAAATAATACGCTTCGAAATTCGGGACGTCACACGCGGAGATATGTGCGCAAAACCAAAAAACGAAGCTAGGACTGATGACTTCTTCTCAACTAATAAACCTATGACTTGTAAAATTTATGACATTAGAGTTTTGACTGCAGAGTACAATTTATTAATCTAAAGCAATTCATTTCTTCTATTGAGTGCCCCTTTAGGAGTGGGCCTGTTTGGTTACCAGTAATACTTTTTCCGCTGTTTCACACTATAAACATCGACCTTTCTCCTCCTCTACACACACGGCGTTTACCGCCTCACACAACATTCCTGTGTGTTTTTTTTTTACGTCGTCATTGGACAGTGCGCGGTAACGAATGACACAGCGGGGAAGCCGACCGCATTGATAGCTTCATCTTCACACTGAACAGTGCATACCATGATACGAAGACACGAGAAATAATTGATGTCTCAAGCACCGTATCGTCACTTTTTTTAAGGTTTATTAGAGTGTGCGCAATGCATGGAGGTGAACTTCTACCAAGCTGCCCAAATCGCCACGAAACAGACATCGGGGAAATAAAACGATTCAGGGATCACGAATCGTCATGCACTCCTCCCACACTAGCTAGGCAGAGCTGGTCGTGAGACGCACCCACGCACGTCTGTGCCTGTCACACACACGGCGGCCTTGACGTGTGCGTATGCAGTCCAAGCGCCATCGCACTGGAACACGTACAAGCACTGCGTATTCGCTGGCGTGTCGTGCACATCAGGCCCCCTCGTCGCTAACGACTTGGCCTGGACAGGCAGGCACTTACGTACGGGCTCAAAAGCGGGACCTCATGGCCCGCGATACTGGCTCGTGACTTCATACAGTGCGGCTACCGACCGTTAGCGCATCACCATAGGCGTAAGCATTGCACGCAGGCTCGGAGTCGTCGGAGGGAAAATCTTTTCGATCACTCCTGTGGTCGTCAGGACAGCTATATGGCACACAGTAATTGTTTCGACGGCATTTCCCGCAACTCATAGGCATTGCCAAGTTTCGATGCGAAGAAATCGCTGAGTGCCCGTCACGCATTGTCAGTTTTTGTAGTTATTATTGGAGAAATTATCACGATGCCACTCTCAGTAGGAATCGGGTAGCATAATCTAAAAAGGGAAAAGAATGAATTCATAAGCGGTGTTTTACACAGAAAAAAACAGAGAGAGAGAAAGAGAGACCGGCATTCAAGTCGTTCTTGTGTACATCTCTGTAGTTCCAAATCTTTCGCTTAATGCAGCTGTCCTAGTGTGAAACATGAGGAAGTCTTTAACATGGACAACCAAGTGATTTCTATGGCGATCATGCTCTTGCCAAGGTCATGGCACCCTCTCTTGGGTGGAGCAGCTATAGAGTGGATGTTTTAGAAGCATTTTGCGCGATCTCAGGTGAACTACCACGATTGATTGTTGATTATTTTAGGGCCTATTATTTTAAAACCTTCTTCGTTTGTATCGCACTGGCTTCTAGCATTTAGCCTTGTTTTATGCCTCCATTGATGACTTTCCTTGCGTCATGAGATAGTGTATGACTGACAAGTAAGACGAGTCAATAACGTGCTATGAATTGAAGAAAAAAAACGCTAATAGCCCATCTGCGGCTGAGTAGGCGCTAGAAGGGGCATCTTAAACAGTTCAGTAAAGTGACGGTGGTTAATCATGGGCCATTTCTGTTAGCTATCCAGCTCAGCTGAAATTGCGGAGGAGGGGAGCGGAGACGGTAAATAAGAAAAGGATGATTAGAAAAAAGTTTACACACAGATCCACTACAGATATCTTTAACAGAGAAAATTGTCGACCCACAAACGGAAAAAAAAGAGCCTTATATTATCAAGTTTACGGTATTAAACGCTAACGCAAGTGTCTGTTAGTAAGGTTAAACGTATTTTATCCAATTAAGACCAACCGGAAGGGCTCCCGTCTGTCGCCTTAGGATATGCTCTATAGCACTCAGTAATCCCCTATACTGGTCTATACTATTACACTATAACTTATCCAGTGTTCACGTTAGGGAGGTCATTTTAGGTGGATGCTTACATACGAGTGTAGAAGGTCTCTTTCCGTACATTACATGCTAAGGCAAAGAGATTTGGCTTCGGTGCACTCTCCTGGCACTACCTACTTTTATGTACCATGGCGTTATACAGTAGGCGTGGGCGATAGTGGCTATTCCCTCGCAAGGCCATGGCAGCGCTGGAATTTAAAGTCAAGTTTGATGTGAGGCGTGTCAGCTGTGTCACGCGGTTGTCTTTCCAGTGGCGTCGTTACCGGGGGAGTGGCGATGTGCCGTTCCGCCGTCTGCCACCATTACCGCGGCGTGCCGTCCATGTCGAATTCAGGCCCTCCCAGCGTCATAGCGGGTTTACTACGCTACGAGAAGCAAAATATCAGAGGAGAGACAATAAAAACATGGCGCATCCGCCTGTGCCTTACCACTGCGGAGAACGGTGGCATGCATTCGCAAGCAGACAGACTTCCAGCAGCACGGGCAAGATCCCACGGGCATCGTCCTCAACCGCTTTGGCGCGCCACGCATTTACTGAGGTGCACTAAAAGGAGCGAGGCGCGGTGACCACGCGAGAAATGCGCCAGCGGGAGGCAAGCATGCCGCGGGATGGTCGACGTACAGGCCGGCGCACAACGGGGAGTCCATAGACGCGACGGAGGAGATCGCTCCAGAGCATCGCCCGTGTACGATGAATGTTGAAACAGGAGTTGCGTGCGGTATCTGGTACCGAGACGGCGTCGGCCAAGCTTCCGGATAAGATTCGCATTGGCATGCTGTCCATGCACAACTGTTCTTCAACTACAAGGCAGGCGACTCTTTGAACATTGGGGCCCCTTGGATCACACATTGCTGAAGTCAATGTCGGGAGGACCTAAACTTCGGCCAGCACGACTACACCGCGAGTGAAATCCTCTCCCACTGCCCTTGCGTGCATGTACGCGGTACTTGCTGCATGTACAACTTGAGCGGAGTTGATTCCTTTTGTTGCAGTTATTCTATTAACGTGCTGCGTACCTATTCTATAGAAGAAAAAACTCTTTCCTTGAAAGGGTTGAAGCAGGCTACGTTGCTTCTTTAGCGAAGCCTACGTCCAGGACACGTGGCCTTCGGGCTCATCAGCTGGGAACTGTAGACGGTACGTTTCAGAATGCTCGAAGAGAACAATTTTAATTTGGTGCACAGTTGAAGATATGCTTTGCATTTTCAAATGTGGATGTCATTCAATTACACCATTGTCATCTCTCCCAATGAATATATCCCTCCCCTTTTCGTATTGCATACCTTGTCATGCACAGCAAAACACAGAGGACAGCTAATTGCACACGGTGTATAATACACTAATCTAGCCCGATACTGCCCCTTGCGAACAACGCTTATATCCCTCATTTGACTTTCAAGATCAACTGAAGCCTAGCACTTCCATTAAATATTTGCTTCTTGGAGAAACTTTTTTCGGGAAACAAGCGATGTTTTCTGAAGGCCCGCTGTTGGCAATGGACCATGTTTTCTTTCAGTGTTAAAGTTCAAGCATGTAAAATCAACGTTCCTTGTTTACGGTACTTCTGGGAGACCGAGAATACCGATAGATTTAGAACGCGATGACAAGACATGAACAAAAAATGACGCCCTCCACGAATGGAATCAAGACGAGTGGGTTAAATTCTGAACACCGTATCGGTAAGTAATCATACGTTACCGAAGTGTTGCCCCATATGATGTTTTATATAGTTTTGTCACACTTATGATTGATTGATTTATATGTGGGGTTTAACGTCCCAAAACCCACCATATGATTTATGAGAGACGTCGTAGTGGAGGGCTCCGAAAATTTCGACCGGGCTTCTTTAACGTGCACCCAAATCTCAGCAGACGGGCCTACAGTATTTTCATCTCCATCGAAAATGCAGCTGCCGCAGCCATGATTCAATCCCGCAACCTGCGGGCAAATGTGAATGATTTTCGTCTATTGTAAACCTCTATTTATTCACATAGACGCACATGTTTCGACTATAGCAATAGTTTTGTATACACGATGACAGTGGACAGTGAAAGGCGGAGATCAAGCTAGATCCTTCCGTAATGTCTACGTTGAATTCCCCGACAAGTGTAAAAGATTTTTGCTTGAAGGTTTTATATCATTCGATCACACTTATAATTTGTATTAGCTTATACATGCTAAATCGTTTTCATTCAACTCTGTGCCCCTCTTACTGCATGTCCCTTCTATGGCTTTGTACCGACAGTGTACCGCTCTACATGGGAGTGCACTGCTTCACAGGGTGTTCTTCTCATCCCCTAACCCACCTATTCATCTTGGGAGTCTGCACTGCTCAGCTTACGCCGGCAGGAACAGCAACAGCTGGTCCAGTGGGCTCGCAGCTTCGCGCAAGGCAATGGAGTCCAGGACTGAGGGCCCCACCCAACGAAGGCTCTCTGTATATACACTCGCCAAACAAATTTAATTCTCTCTCTTCATTGTAAAACCTTTTTTGTATGTCTTACATATGTTTCCACCATAACAACTGTTTTATAACATCCCCACAACACAATAAAAGGTTAGGTCCTATAAGAAGCTTCGTCCCTAAAGCAATTCATGCTTCATGCCTGAACCACTTTTGTCTACAAACACCGAGATCTTCACCACCAGGAAGGAAGGCACTGCACCAAATTCACGACGCATCACCGCAGCGAAGGCGTACATGGACGACTGCAGGAATGCGCGCGAGCGATTTCGCTTTCGCAAGATCGTGACAGGCGCGGGCGAGGCTTCCCGCGCAACGCGCGCGCCCAAACAGCGGACCACGCAGAGACGAGGCGGCACGGAGATGTTTGTTGCTTCGGCCGCTTCTGCCGTTCTATCGCGATGGATGACGCTTGGTTGTAGAAATAGCACGCGCCCAGCACCAGCGCCTGCTCGTTGTACACGCGCAACACGAGTCTACGTTACGAGTTAAACAAACTAAAACCTGTTGGCGATGCGGACTCTTCGGGCGTGATCGGCGTGCATCACGAGGCCGCGTGCCGACTCCGCGAGGTAGCGCGCATGTTCCAAGACGCGTGCCTCTCCTATAGCACGTGTTTGATTGTATATTCACTTTAGCGACACTGAGCTTCACCTTATCTCTTTCGATATGCCATTTCGTTCCAGATAAGTCACGCCTCTACAAAAGATTTCATGGTTGCAAAGAAGATAATCGCGTATTATTACCTTTTTTGCATTCCTAATTTCTTTGTCTAAGTAGATAGAATGATTTGTTGGGTCCCACATCCCAAAACCGCCATGTGATTATGAGAAGATACCGTAGCAGAGGGCTCCGTAAATTTCGACCAACAGGGGTTCTTTAACGTGCATGCACCCAAATCTGAGCACACGGGCCAACAGCATTTTCTCGTCCATCAAAAATGCTTCTCTAAGTATGAGCTGCCGTTTTAGCTCATATCGCCCCGAATTATGCAACTAGGCTGGCTTTCGGCACAAGCGTGGTACGTAGCGCATACAAGCGTCATGGACGTTTCGCTTGCGACAGGCTGTACAGATCGAGGGAAATGATGACAATGGGACAAAATAGATGTGGCCACAGAGTGTGCGTACTAAGTGTGTGAAGCACTCGTGTGAGCAGCAACTGGCGAGTGGTTCCCAGCTACTCATTTGGGAATGCACGTGTCAGTCTGCCAGCAAACTTAACGTGGTGTCAAACTTAAAGTGGTGCCAAACTCAGGCACCTATGTAAGCCCTTCACCTTGCACCTCTTTCAGCATGATATTGCCCACACTCGCTTGCAACTCTGCATGCTCTCTTCACTCGTGGCCTGCTTTGGTTCCAATCATCCTTTGGCTACCTTCCTTCATTTATTTCGCACGCACTGAAAGGCAGTGTAGCTCCATTTAAACTGATCACAACTGGGATTCTACGGTACACGTTCGCAGCCGGTTATCGCGTGGCTAGAATCACTGTAAGCGTGGTTCAAAGGCTGGAAGTGATTCGGCGCCCCGTTTGTCCGAGAACGTAGATTGTATAGGTTGCCGATCCAAATTATACTGGGGCCGTCGCAACTGGCGTGAGCTTTTCGATGAATTGAAGTAACCAAACCAAGTGGCACAAGTCGGCGGTTTAGTGTAAGCATTTTTTTTCTAATACATATACAGGGCACACTGAAGAAGGTTATGCATCAGAAGTGCCCTTCAACTATGGCTGGACCATCCTACACATCTGTGATATGTCGAGCGAAAGGATGGACTAAAATGTTCCCTCACGATCAGTGCCTGAATCGGACTTCTATATGTGAATATGTGTAGGAGGCTTTCATTCCCAGAAACTTGTCACTCAATAATTGTTCGTAAATTAAGCAACAAGAAAAAAAAACAGGCGAACGAAGGGCAGCTAGGTGATGCCGCACACGATTTCATTCCCTGCCCAAAGGGATGGTTAAGGGGCAGGGAAATAATCATAGAAAGCAAGAAACAAAAAATATGAACAGGTGTGGGGACGCTCACAGCATATTAAACGAAGAACTCAGCCAATCATGGGTGCATCAAAACAATATAAAACACTCTGCCCGAAGGCAATGTCTACTTGCACGAACGAAAGGCTTTACAAATTTTACGTCATCAGCTGTCGGCCTAGGTATCATACACCGAGCGTACCTACCATCCCGAAACGTTTGTAACTAATTGTAAAATGAGCTGGTCATGACCGCTGAATACATGATAACTGATTCCACTAGACACTATACTCCACATTTACGCCCAAATTATTATGCTTTAAAGGGGTCTTGAAACGCTCGCTCTAAAGCGACAATGCGAAGCCACCGGCGTCCACACGCACTAACTAGGTGACGTCATCATAAGTAATTCTTCGCCTATTGAGGACCGCGGAACTTTTCGGTACTTGCGTGCGTGCAACTGGGACACTCGTCAACGTCTTTGTCATACGCAATCAGCGCTAACTTGAACTCTGACGTCATATTAGGCAGCGTCCTTGTGGGACGCGGATCGCGTATGGCAGACGCCGATGAGCGCCTATTGCGCGTGCTCGATATGCCATAAAGTTCCGCGTTCCTCGATAGGCAAATCGCCTATGCAGGTCCACTCGGGCTGATGATACAGTTAGCGCATGTGGCTGCCGATGGTGCCGCATTGTCGTTGTAAAGCGACCATTTCACGACCCTTTTAAGGAAAACTCTTCGCAGCCATAAAATAAGCAACTACACATTTCGAACGCCACCACAGAAAAAAGGAGAAGTTACACATACAGGGTGACGTTGACGCAGAGACTCAAGGTCTACGCTTCGTCACGAAATGTGAGGAGCCTATCACTGCTGTGAATACGCTGCAGACCTTCATCTCTTACCCTGACACAGTCTCGCGTTGTACAACTACCTTGGCCCGCTACCGACGTAACGATGCTCTTCATGGGCTCTGACGACGACGAAGGACCGAAATGTCACGGTAAGCGGCTGGCTCGTACGCGGCAGTAATGATGGCCCGGTCGGTGGACGCATGACCCGCGAATCCACCATGCGTGGTTCCTTCCGCAAACCCAAGGTCACTTGCCCTGCTATTTTCTAGGTAACCCGAGTGTAAAAAATGAACAAATGAATCCTGGTGGAGGAGCAGGAAGATAAGCAGTATCTAGGCGCGGAACAAACTGTAAGGTCTAGCCTGGCGCAATAGTAAGTACGCGACGCACTTTTGAAGCAAGAGGAACACGACAAGCCTCAACGGGACCTGCCAAAAATATACGCGTCATTGCTCGGCAAAGATGAGCGCATGGGCATAACTTCCAAACTGCGAGGCAAGAGAGGCCGATACAAAGCCACAACCATGCACGTGGCTTTCGCCATTGCGGAAAGCTCTCGAAGTCGGTCGTTTTCACATAAGGTCTAGACTTGCGGAGGATTAGCGGGTCGACACGCAGACGACGCTTATAATGCCGTGAGCAGACGTTACCAGCAGCAGACAACAACGACGTTGGTCGGACGATCATCTGGGAGCACAGTCGTCAAGCAAGCGAATGAGCAATCCAGTCACAGGAAGAAAGTTATAAAGTGGAGGTGCCTAAAGAAGGAGGGGGGGTGGAGGGGGCGGATGGCGAACTATGCGACCTCAACGCTCGGTGTACGCGCCCACGCCCCTCTCTTGGTCGTGCACTGCCGTGCCAGGAAGTGAAACGGCACGGTGTGAGGCGGGGAAAGAGAGGAAGGTCTTGTGGAGGATTGGAGAGGGAGGACCATCGAGGAAGAGCAATAGAAGCAAGCGTCAACGCAAATCCAAACAGAGAGAAGCGATGATGATAATTGCGTTGAGAAAGGGAGGCCGGGCTGTTACGCGCGACCCGCCGCATCGCGATGGCGTCACGCTCGCCGTGACCCAAGAGCCTTCGGTGATCAAGAAGACGGGGACACGCCAGACGGAAGAGGTCACCGCTTGCGGCTTTTACGGGTGGCCTCCCTTTTTATAAGCTGGCTGGCAACGCCCACTTTGATAGCACTAGAGTCGTCTATGTAGCAAGAACGAAAGGAAAGCCGTTACTCAATGCATGCAGGCAACGTGAATTCGGATGCTCATGTTTCTGCATACTATGAGACAATGCTGTTCGATTGAAAAGCAAATACTATTGCTTTGGCTTCAGACAAGAATTGGACGGTAATAACTTCTATTGAATGTCGTACAGTTTGATGACCCGTGCTCAGATCTCTTACGTCGGAACGTCCAGGTATTGCCCGGTCGCCCCTATCGCTTACAGGTCCGCACTCGCACTTGGGTCCGAACAGTGAAATATTTTATCATTGTAAAAAGGCGCAGAAGATGCGCAGCCAGACCCTACAGTGGATGGTCACGGCCATCTGCTGAAAAAATATTCATTATAACAACAACACAAGTGGTTGTTCAGTGTGATAGTGGAGAAATCTACTGAGCTCAACGAACCCTGCACAGAAATTTCATAATCTTTGAAGAGGTGTTCGACACTCTGATTATAATGGTGGCATTGAAGGCATTTTGCGACCAGGGAGGACTTGAACCACATATCCACGCACACCACTGTATCAAAGCAGACAAAAGGTGTTACACTTCTAAGCTCAATGACACTGGTTTCAATTCCATCCGTAGTACCAAAATTTAAAAAGGGTGGCAAAGTTCAAAATAACAAGTTTACTTTCGTTATTTTGCCCACTAAAGAAGTGCGAACGGCCAAAGTTAATCCATGACCACCCACAACAGCATCGCTCGAACACTAAAACTCGAGTTCAATATCACAACCCCCCCCCCTTTTTTTTTCACTACGTTTTCTCATGCAACGTTCATTTTCTGTGCCGTCGTGCTCTTCTTTTCTTTCGACAAACAGAATGCAATGACTAATTTCCGAGAAACAAGGCGAGAAACCTGTCCTTGAGTGCAAATGAACACACTGTTTGAAATGGTGTCAGGCGTAGAGAGAAAAGCGCGTTGTACAATATAATACGTCTAAAAATGAAAGCGCGTCATGGTGAGACTTCGTTTATATCGGCACGTGTGTACACACAATCCCCGTTGCTTTTTATGTTCAGTGAACGTACATGAAACCCTGAATAATAATGTCAGAGATCAGCACCTGATTTCCTCATTTCTTAGCTTAGGTTGATCTGCGTGCATACGCACGCAGATCAACCTAAGCTAAGAAAGAAAGAAAAAAAAGAAACAAAGAAAGAAAGAAAAAAGAAAGAAAGAAAGAAAGAAATGAAGAACGAAAAAAAGAAAAAGAATAAAGAAAACTCACCTAGCCTCGCGGGCTATGTGGCCTACTCCACCAGAAATATTGCACGATATCTGATACGCATTCACACGAAAACGGCCACCGGATGTAACGACTAAATTAAAATAAAGATCGCCGTGACAGCGCACGGTCTCTTGTCACGGAGAAAAAACACCTCGTATTTATATGCATTTACGTTTCTACATTATCAGGGTGTAGCATTCAGTCTAAGCGTGCGATCACATCAGCATGGTATGTAACACGTAAGAACGAGACTGCCAGAAGCTTACATCCAGCGTTAAGTTTGCACCGTTCTTTGGACGCTAGTCTGTACTGTTCTGTTCAGTTCCGATCTACTCTAAGAGGCTTGCTGTGGAGAAAATAATGTTTGTATACCCTCGGCTGCTTCGATTTCGTAAGTTCTGCAGCGCAGAAGAGTATGGGTTACCCTCAAATAAGATGTATTCGTACAAAAAAGAACATTTCAAAAGGAAACAAATTGATTAAATAACATCACAATTATTGCACAGTGCACTTGCAGAAGTGTACTTTTCAAATAGTATGCTCCCCCCACCCCCACCCCCACGCATACTCTATGTTGTATACGCCGAGCAAATGGACTGACACATGACTTCAGATGTAGGTACATATAGCTGCTCATCACAAGCGCTTACCCAGCCAACGAAAGACAAATACGTTAACCACAACTAAAACCGTTTAAACGGCGCACTGTTAGTCGTGAATAAACACCCTCCTGGGAAGATCACTCATCAGTGATTGGCCCCTTACTTTGGGTTCCGCAATGAGGCCAATGATGATGAAGGAATTAGATCCGGATCAGGCCTAATGGCGACCAAAAGTAATCACTTTTGAGCGCCATAACCAGAATCAAAGAGTCGACTCTTTGGTTCGGGTTAAGTCAGGTTGGCTGAATTGAAGATGGGCAAAAAGAGAAAATGAGTGGAAGGTGAAGAGTATGTGAACTCGATGTCAACGGCATGGTATGCTGATTGTTATCCGGACTCAATGTCGCAAATATTCAGCCTTCATAAATTGCAGCAACTCATTCCTCTCCTTTAGCATAGCTGTGATGCGTGTCATCACAGCTGAAAGATGTTCAGATTGACACTTTTGTTTTCCTTTCAGCTGGTCTAGAGCTGTGCGATGATCGAGTCTTTCAATATGTATCGACGACCAGTAGGTATACGACAGTGCCGCATTACTGGAACGGCCTGAATTCGGTGAAGGAACGTCTTCGGGCAGGCTCAGTCTCCGTGCCCACTGCGAAAACGTCCCAGGAGACGGGCTACAGACAGACTATACAACAAAGGTATACAGTCTACACCACCACGTATACAGAACAGAGAAAGAAGGGCGGCGAGTTGAAAGACGGTATACTATAACTACGGCACCCGTATTCACGTCTTTCGTGGCAGTACGGCCCCCGCAATGGCGAGGACTCCTTGGTGCCCGTTGTCTCGCGGCGACGGTGGCGTATTTATAGCAGCAGCGATGGCAGCAACTGACTTGGCGAGGTTTCAAGCTGGGTCGACGGCAAGATTACCACTCGCTGCTGCTCCACATTCGCGATTATTTCCGCGACCACCACCTGCGGGCCGCTACAGGACGGCACGTGAGCCGCATGCACTCCGAAACGTTAAGAGGTATACCGGCCCGAAGACTCGCGGATAGTCTCTGCCGCTCACAGAAGTACGAAAAGGAGCTTTCCGCTTGATAATTTACCAATATGTGGGCCAACATCCAGGATCTATCATGTTACTAGACAAAATGTTGCAGCTCTTTTAATAGTCTTAGTTCGCTGACTCATCAGTTGCAACGTGAAACCGATGGGGGGGGGGGGGGGGCTGGTGAAACGAAAAAGCAAAGCCAAGGAGGTTAACGAAGCGTACTTCCAGCTTTCTGCCATACGAATGGGGACACGAGATGAAAGATTCAACATATTATAGAACAGGTAGGGTACCGCACAATGCCAGGGTAATCTACGTCGATGCCAGAGGTGACATTTGATCTTTAGGTGTTGTATACAGCTTCTCGTAACGGAGAAAAGGTGTAAAATTGAATCAAGTATATATGGACGCTTTACTGATGAATGTCACTCGACAAAGTGCAAGGAGTGCAAGAAATCCACGCACGAAGAGGCAAGCTTGTGTTTCCCATATGTTGAATGTCTGGCGGATTCGTATAACCAAGTAGTGCGAACTAACGTACGATGTAAAACTGGGAGCCAACTTGTGGAAACGCAGAGTTTGAGGACGTACCGGTGCCACCAAGCACTATTTATTTATTTGCAGCTTGAGTATGCTAATGCAAATTCAATGAAAATAAAGATACCACCGCCACGACAACCCAAGCATGCATGTGTGGCCAGTGCGATGCATTGAAAAAAGTTCTAGGCTGGGTAGCGTATATACGCTGGAAGAAACCTTTATTTTTTCTTAACGCAGTGGCTCCTAAACATCCCCTCGCTATTGTGTCTGCGCGAGAATGCAACACAAGATGTGACTTAATTAACAAAAGATCCACCGGTCCATCGAGGAGTTCTGATGACTTCTGATTGAAATGACCAGAATGGACCCCCTATGCAGTGTTGAATTAAGTACATGCGATGATCCGATTCCAAGCGTATTGTACATTTAAACGTCGCTTCGATCTAAGAGCGCTCTCGGAGCTTACTAGGAACATGCGAATATCACACATCGGCAACTTGTAGTATTACGACGATGTGTATATTTATTTCTGTGTGCGATCCGTATATACGATATCCACCTCTATGGTTTAGGCTATGTAATCATCCTGTTATGTCGTAGTAAAAATCATTGATGATTTACTGACTAATCTGTTTATTAATGAAGTGATTGATCTATTGACTAGTATTGCGGTATGCATACCATCCGGTATATATTGAGGTTAGTTTTGATTGCTGTTACAGTAATTATGAGGAAAGCAAAGTAAAGTGGCTGAAGAAAAGTGTCGTCGCTGAAGGAGGCCGAACTTTGAGCCTTCGTACTATACGCCTCCTTTACCTTTATTCCCTGCTCATCACGATTCAATACAAAATTGTAGCTAACACTCGTAGCTGTTTTATATGCTCTTTTTTCTGATGCCTTCAGAAGGCTACATGCGTTGTCACGTATACTGACGTAAGCTACGACTTTCAGGAAAAAATATGTACCACGAATATTCCACGACGGTTCGACTGCTTAAATAACAGTGCGAGATCAATCACGTCAGATACGAACCGGAGGCTGTCTTATGTGTGGAGCCGATTTCCAACATGCGAGAGTGTGCCTGACTGCGCATTCACTTTCATGACTTCCTATCGCGCTTTCACGTCACGTCTCGCTATACAAACGTGTGCTTTATTACATACGCAAGGTTACAACTTTCATTATTTTTTAAATATATAGTTCCGCGTAGAATAACTTCGCATAAAGGAATAAGCGATTATTCGAGTCAGACCACCACGTTAATGTTGAATCACGTCCGTATAGAAGGCGAAGTATACATTACCGAAATTTAGTGAAAAGCCGAAGTGTACCCACGCAAGAGAATAATGTGGTCTGTACAAGTTTATCGACGGAAGATCGTCCTACGCACGTTTATATACCTGGGATTCAGTACATAAGTGGCGTATAGTATGCAGTCGCTCGGCCACTACGACCAAGGTCAGCAACGTAACATATCGCCGGCAATGCGCGGGCCAATCAGCGATGACCATCGAAGTTCACGGAGCCATGCTGCGTCAAAATGGGCGTTGTCAAAAGACATGGTTGTCGTGAAGGAACGTGCTATAAATTTAGGTCGTGACAAGTCAGCTCTAGCTAAACACTCTTTACTTTAATTTATAGTCTCAAAGCATCTACTAAGGCGTTAGACTATTGTATTACGTTACTGATTCATACTAGGCCACCATCATGGACAGTGCCAGACTATAAATCTCATCGGGAAGTCCGCAAGGATTGAGAAGCCGACCGATGAATGGTCTATAGTTCCACTGTGATTTTGTTGGCATACAACATTAAAAAGTGTCTTTCGCGTTCGTTCGCTCATATAGGGTTTCGCGTTCGTTCCGTTCTCATATAGGGTTTCCACTAGGAGACGAAACGAACAATGCTGACTTTTAACGCATCTTTGCCAGCAGGAGTATGCAAGAAAAGGCACCTCGTGTTGGCTATTCGACTGAAGTCATCTTCAAAATGGATCGAAGGCTTTTGCGAGCACGGAAGCGTACGCATGTACTACAACTTGCCGAAGGTATATAAACCAGGCAGTCAAGTGCTACTGTGCTGCCTTCAATAGCCGAAACTTGGGTCCCGATTCATCAAACACAACTGGATAACATCACTAACCTAAACTTGCGCAGCTCTATCTAGCCGCTTATCGCGTAGTTTATCCACTTCCTTCTTTTGACTCCCTGGATCGCAAGAAACGCAGTCGCTCGAGCTGCAAGAAAGAGAGCTCTGTAATCACGGGTCGTATATATGCACTCGCAGACGCAAACGGTCCATCGTTTCGTGTATGGCTTCCGTGTGCGACCATTCGTGCGGGTATAAAAGAGTACTGTAGACCACTGCCAGCCGTGCACCCTCTATACCTCTACCCATCTCGGCGAACGATCCTGCCTCTTTCTTTTTTCAACCGTGAACTCCGCTGAAGACGTCATTCAAGGTGGACGCCCGCGGACCTACACAGACACATCTAAGGGGCAGTACACGCAGAGCACACAAACAGACAGACATAAACACACACAGTGCTTCTCGCGAAGCTCGTGGGGCGCGGGTGAAAGCTGCCGCTATGGGGGAATATGAAGTAGACTCCACACTGCCCACGATGCTTCCATCGGATAGAGGGTCTTTCCTTTTCCAGACGTCACGAGTGGCGCCGACCGCACCAGACGTCAGAGGATGAGGGTAAAATGAAGAGGAAAATTCTAGACGGACCATCACGATCCGGCGGCCTTCTTTCACACTGAAACCACGCTGAGTGTGTACCCACACAGAGCTATACAGTGGGCGCAAAGTAACCCCCCATCTGACGCGAGAATGTATGGCGCGTCGGCAAATTGTTGCGCCCGCTCTGTCCGACCTCGTTCCGATGATGAGCAAGGCCGCTCAGAACGAAGAAGGAAATAAGTTTTGGTATATAGGGCGATCTTCGGGCACTGTTTAGCTTGCAAGGTTCAAACTGTATCTCGGCCGTCTCTGTTATTATTATTATTAGGTTTTGCCTATATATCCGTTGGCACAAATAAGAGATGGCTGCCAACTTGCTTTCACCTATATTTAATGCGCGTCTTCGCGGCGAGTGCAGAGATTGTGGCGATTATGACTACTCCATGTTGTCCACTACAGTGGATCAGTGACCGTCGAGGTCGATCCCGACAACGACGGTCACAAATCGGTAAAGGCTAAATGATTGAATCACATGTACTTTGCGATGCCAGTGAACGTTAAAGACAACCAGACGGTCGAAATTTCCGGAGTCTTCCAAGTCTGCTATGGCGTCTCTCATAAATATATCGTGATTTCGGGACGTTAAACTCCCGATATGGTTACTATACTGTGGCTGTCCACACGAGTGACCACCATATGATGACGTCGTTGTGTGACATTATCATGACGTAACTTTATGACGTAAGGATATGATGCCGTTTATTCGTCAAAGCTGCACTGATCTCGGAGGTGCTGCAAAATCCCATGCGATGCAGAAAAAGATTTCGAGGACCGGTTGGAGGATCATCGCAATCCACTGAGAAGGAAAAGAAGAACGGCCTAGATGAAAGAACGCTGAAAGAAGGGGAAAAGGCGCCATTGAGACGTCTACGCCGAATCCATGACACCACGCGAGTTTTATCGCTTTAGTGGGAGTTATTGCATACATAACGAAATAGGCGCATGTATGTTTATATTACTGCCCCGCCGCGGTGGTCTATTGGCTAAGGTACTCGGCTGCTGACCCGCAGGTCATGGGATCGAACCCCGGCTGGGGCGGCTGAATTTCCGATGGAGGCGGAAATGTTGTAGGCCCGTGTGCTCAGATTTGGGTGCACGTTAAATAACCCCAGTTGGTCTAAATTTCCGGAGCCCTCCACTACGGCGTCTCTCATAATCATATGGTGGTTTTGGGACGTTAAACCCCACATATCAATAATTTTATGGTGGTTTTGGGACGTTAAAACCACCAAATTAAATCAATCAATTATATTTATATTACTGGGTGTTTTTCTCTGCCCATCGTCTTTCAATGTTTATTCGTGAATGAACATGGCAACAAATATGTGCGCGGTGGAATTTCAGAATGGCGCGGTAATTTGTTTCGCGAGGAAGAGTTTCGTTCCTAAAAATGAAGAGGATGCTCTTCGAACTATACTATATACAGAGGAGGGAAAAGTGGCAGCTCCCACGTACCTTGAGAATCGATTTTATGCGAAGCATGCGGATAGAAGGACATTACCTACACGCACTATATGCAGGCACTATCAGCATGAACTGTTGTAGAATGAAATGTTTCATTACCACGTGATGGTGCTTACGTGCGCACCCATCACGAATACGCGTACATCTGCGACCTGTCTGTGACACCCATGTATTGATGCGTGATGAACACGCGTCCCGTGGGCTCTTGACACCTCCTTAACCTAAGTCAAGTTACTGTGAAATGTCAGCACTATCAGCAGAAGTAATGTTGTTCGTTTTATTGCCCGTTTATGGGGTGATGAGGAGCCTAATTACACTGAAGTATAGCGTATTGTTTAGTTGCTTGAAATTGTTAAAGGCTGTTATGAAGAAGTGGTCAATCACGCCTTCATTCCTCCACGTGGGCACTGCTGCAGAGTACGCTAAACCTCATCTACAGCAGAGCTGAATAGAACACTGGGGTCGGTCCAGTGCAGCCGTGCCCGATCAGACACCGTTCTTACAATGCGCAGCCAAGTTTCAAAAGACGAAACCTTCCTTTTTTTCGAAGATAACTGCCAGATAGCGCTCGTGCCCAACGTGCCTCGATGCGCTCACTAGCATTCACTGCACGGATCGAGACTCTAATGCAGTGCTTCCAGAAAACAATTCACCGATTTCCTCGAGCAGAACATATAAGAAACGTTTAGTTCACTCTCTCCACACGCAAGACTATCGTCTTTCGACGGCATTTGCAGTGAAACGTGCAGATTTGGGGCCAAGTTTTTCTTTCTTAACACACGAGCACCTGTCCCAACAAGTGTGAGGGAAGCCCGCGGGACTTCTTTATGCTCTCCCGTAGTCGAGTACTTCGTACTCTAAATTGTTAACCACTTTTCAAGTGCGAAGCATTTCTTAGCGAACTTTGGCAACTTTGAGCGCATCTATCTATCTCTTTCTCTAGCCGCCTACGACTTTCAGCTCTCCTGGAGGTTTCGTTAATGACATCAATACCGAATTTGGTATGGCCTAACATGACTGTATGACTAGCATCACTGACTAGCCATAGCATGAACATTATGATATGTATGTCATGAATGTCATGATTTACATTTCATGGTCGTATTGCTCTTGCGGTGGTTTCGTTCACATGACATGTTGCGAAATTGGCATGGTATGACATGACTGTATGCCGAACACAACTGAAAGACTCTAACGTGGAAAACATGACATGCACGTCATATGAGTGATGACTATACGCTACGTTCATGGTACGCTCGCAGTCGTTTCATTAGCTTCACATTGTTATGACCGCCATCAGTAGGCGCCATGCTGTCGCTGGGAAGCGTAGCCGGGCAGCGTTCCCACGCCTGGAACCCAGTTTTCTCGGAACCAGCGTCCAGAGATGACGGGGGAGCGGCGCTCTTTTAATCCTCAAACAAGTAGCCGTCTGGCCGGCTGCCTATGCCCACCAGGTATTGTCCCTGCTAGCCGGAGGATGAGACGTCGTGTCGCCACGACGCCGTGAGCCGTTCCAGAGAGGACACAAAGACAGCGTCTTCCTTTGAAGAAACGGCGGCCGCCGCCACAAAGTGCCCTGCTAATTGAGCGGACAGATTGGCGGGCCGTTTGATGTCTGCTGTCCGGAGCTTGGGACCCCTCGACCAGCGACACACACACGACGAGGAAGAGCCCCTCTGGCACCACTTTGCAGTGCAGTGATCACGACTCAATATTGGATGCTCACGTGGGCCGTGCATGCTCGTACCCGTCGCCTGTTGTGTGTGTGTGATTGGTGTTCCACTCAAGAAGGAGGAGCCCGACAGGGCTTATAAGGACGCCGCAGAGTGCGGGACGTCGCTCTGAACTGTGTAAGGGTTCAACCACCACGTTCGTGGTTTGTGAACTCTCAACCTTTCTATGCTGTAAACATTTGTAAATAGTGCCATAAACCTGTTTGTTTTTCGTATCCCCATCTTGTAAGCGGTCGTTTCCTCAACCCGAAGCTACACCACGCTACCACAAGAGACCGGGCAGCCCCCGATCCGCAACAACTGGGGGCAGCGGTGGGATGCCATCATCAGCAACTTCCTCCTCCTTCCCATCTCTTACAACTGGTGGCAGCGGTGGGATCCGCAACAACTGGTGGACAGCGCCGGAATCCGCAACAACAGGTCCTCAGCGGTGGGATCCCAACAACTGGTGGCAGCGGTGGGATGCCATCATCAGCAACTTCCTCCTCCTTCCCATCTCTTACAACATATACCAAATTGGGTGTTACGGGACGTGCATGATTGACGAAGTTATGCGACTGGGGCAAACATGATAATCATGTGATGCGTGTCGTGTAACAACATGACCACATGCCACGCTCATGATGCGCTCGCGGTCGTTTCGCTAGGTGCACATATACCAAATTTGGTATAGCATGACGAGAATAGACTACGAAGGTAAATGACTGGTCCTAACATGATAGTTATAATATGCGTGTCATGTAAGACATGACTACATGCTACGTTCCTAGCGAGCTCGCGTCCATTTCACTAGTTCCCCATATACCAAATTCGGTATTGCATGACGTGAATGGACGATGAACGTAAATAACACGTCCAAACATGATAATCCTGACATGCGTGTCATGTAAAACTGGACTACATGGTAGGCACATAGCATGCTCGCGACCATTTCGCTAGCCCCACATATACCAAGTTTGGTATCAGGTGACGTGCATAGATGAGGAAGGTAAATGACACGTCCAAACATGGTAATCGTGACATGGAAGTCATGAACGGCATAATTTACCTCCGCCTCGTACTGTTGTGCTTATTTTAAAGTAACACATCAACCTTTCTTATTCATGCTTTGCATATCATCGATTGCCACTGTACGTGGCATCTGCATTTTTTTAATCACACGGCTTCAAGGCTCTCCAATAGTAGAGTACCAAGTACTCTAAATCGTAAATCGATTTTTCTAAACTTACAAGTCTGCATGTGCGTGCGTGCGTGCGTGTGTGTGCGTGCGTGCGTGTGTGTGTGTGTGTGTGTGTGTGTGTGTGTGTGTGTGTGTGTGTGTGTGTGTGTGTGTGTGTGTGTGTGTGTGTGTGTGCGAGCTCGTTGACGGCGTAATTCTTGTCGCCACGGCCTCATCAAGTGCGAGGCCCACGGGACGGCTTTATGCTATCCCATAGCAGGGTACCAAGTATTCTAAATCATTAACACTTTTTCTCAACAGACAGTCTACTGGTTTGAACTGCGACAGCTTGATGTTTTCTCGTAGTAGAGTAGTACATTGCCCTCCAAATCGTCGAATTTAAAGTTCTAAACACACGATCTCTCATACTTCGGTGCGCAACCATACACTCCGCCCCTGCAGATTATGCTCTCCCACAAAAATTCGAACATTAGTTTTAATTCGCCATTGGTCCTTCGTAGCTTAAAGTATATAGTTGCAGTCTTCGTGATTGCATTCAGCGTTTGCACAAGTTATACAGACGCAGTTTATAAGTTTCGTATAGAAGGTCCTCTAACACTTGCGTGTACACGTTCATCAAACTTTCTTTTGTGTATGAGCCAGCATGAGTGTACATTCTAGACAAAAAACCATGCAACTCCACGAAGTGTTAGTCGGGATGAGTGGACGAAACCCTTGTTATCGTATGGGCGAATAATCATAGGTTAATCGAGCATTACCTCATATAATGTTAATATGAGGATATAAAATGACTTATATAAGTGACACAAAGGTACAACTATATAAGTGACACAAAGGTACAACGACAAAGCCATAATGCCTACATTGTAGTCAACGACTAGTATAAAGTGTTTGTGCTTGTATGTGTTTTATAAGGTGCCGTCACAAGTATACACAGTAAAAATTTTTGCACCCAAAATGGTGTAAAAAGGGTGCTTTTACGAGAAAGCACCCTTTGCAGCACTCTTTAACACCCATAAATGGTCGATTGAAAAAAAGCACCCTTTTGTTTGGGTGCTTGCCTCGATAGCACCCTAAAATAGGCTCTAAGGGTGCTTTTGTGCCTGAGAAGGGTGTAGGTGCCGATTCATCAGATGTAATAGGCAGCATAAGAAAAACACATAATTATAATATTTGGGATTTTACGTCTCAAAAACCTCGATATGATTATGAGGGTCGTCGTAGTGGAAAGCTGCAGATTTTTACCATTTGGTGTTCTTTAATGAGCGCTAATATCGCACAGTGCAAAGGCTTCCACATTTTCGCCTCCGCCTTAATTCGACTGCCACGGCCGGCATCGAACCCGCGACCTTCAGATTGGCGGCCGAGCAGCGCAGCTACTGCACGAATATGTGGACCTTGCGTTAAATGACGGCCTAATTGACTTAGAATGTGTAAAGGTGCTCTCCGAATACAGCAGAATGTCAGCAGAAGCAAATCGCGTTTCATCTATAATGGCATATAACTGCAATCCATGTTACGAAAGCTTTCCTAAGCGTTGGTTATAAGCTACATGTTTGCTGTGGATTATATACAGGAACATAATGTTCGCCCGAGTATGGGTGTGTGTGCGTGAGCCTGCGCATGTGTTCGCGTGTAAGCGCGATTGTGTGTACACCCGTGCATGTGTGCGTGCGCGTGTATGTGCGAGTCCGTGCTTGTGTTAGCGTGCCTGTGCACATGTGTACGCCCATGCATGCGTGCGTTTACGGCCGCGTGTGTGTGTTGCCGTATGTGTGTATACGTGTATGTGTGTGCGCCTGTGAATAAGTATGCGTGTGTATCAGCCCGTGCGCCCTCAAATTTCTGTGTGTGTGCGGGGGGGGCACTGCTTCTTAGTGTTTAAGGTCCCACACCTGTTCAGACTGGGAGTCTATATGGGAGGTGGCTTAAGAAATGGCGGTGGTCAACGCACTGTACACGGACTATTCAGTACATGGAAAACAGCTGCACACTTTCGTACCAAATCATTGCTTACGAACTTGCTGTGGTAGCTGATTAGGTCCGCTGAGGCGCTTCTACGCTCGAAAACGTGGGTTATGACCAATTCACACGGAAAGCTGTCACTGCACTTATGCACAACCATCGTTTATATTAACAACGAATAACAAGAACGTGCCCTGCTTTTGCTACAGGTGCTTAGCTAGCTCATTGGGCAACCATGTGGAATTATGTGCTGATCATGTGGTCAGCAAAAAGTTTGTTATAACAACCTCGGCACGTTTCGTGGTGCGTGACAAGCCTTGTGATAAACATCCGCGACTGTGGATTAATTTGTTCCAGCTTCGACTACGCATTCAGTGTTTGCGGCACCATACGCGGAATAGCCAGACACAGACAATGCGAAAAGAAATTCCTCTGGAAAAAGGTGTGGCGATGCTCTCCCGCTAATGCCACCGAGGACGAAATAATTATTGTTTCTGGCCATTCCATGGTGCACTTTGTTTTCCGCAAGTTTTGCTTCACTATTTTTCGCCCACTGCAATCGCATTCCGTCAAAATACTCAAAGAACCCGAGGCTGGTAAATAATCTGCGTCGCTGTGCGACTGGCTGGGAGGAGAGTTGTCGTTTAGAAGGAGTCATTCCGCGCCGAACGGCCGTCCGCCGTATGCGTCATAGCGTTTGCCTTTCGGCGCCGCCTTGGCGGGTTTCCCGCTCCTCCCCCCCCGCTCACCCCGGCCAGCGTTGCTCCCACAACGGCGGCGTAGATAAGCGAAGAGTTGCGTCACCGAACACCTGCGTGGACAGCTGCAGCGCCGCCACGCCGCCGCCAGTGCCTCCTCCTTCTCTCTCTCAACGTTGCTCCCTCTGTCTCATCGTCTTTCAAATGCGTTGCGTTGGTCTGGGGTCTTGGTCGCTGTGTGTGTTCTAGCGAACAGGCGCATATTCAATGGTGGTCACGCATGACACCGTGTTCGAAGTGACGCTCGGATTAAGGAATATTTATGGAGTGGCGGACATGGACAACGTGGGCCTGTTAACGGTGAGTGTACTGTTTTCGTAGGTAGTAATCATACAGCGCTAGCTGGGCGCCTGCAGCAGCTCTGCCGAAGTAGGCTGCCAGCCATTTACAACAGCATGCGTTCGCGGGCCTGTTACAGATGCCCGATTAAACGTGTGACTTAACGAGTTCACACTGCTATGCGTGATGTTGTGTAAGTGCCTGCATCACTCATACTGTGAGTGATGTGATCACTTAACAAGGGCGGGATTAGTTGCCGATCGCACATTGTGTCTACAATGCACCAAGTGATTGATATTGTTTTAAGATGTGCTTTGGGCTACATCGTAATAACATTTCTATTAATACTCAAATGTGCAACGTGCTTCTGTAGGTGTAAGCGCAAAAAAAGAAAGAAAAAGCAAAATTTATGTACAGAGGCGCACTGTACGAAATGGCTTTTTTTTTGCTTAAAGACGGTATAGTTGGAGGTGCTGATATGCCGCGATGCTCCCAGCGCGTGCGCCTCGGTCTTTTAAGCTATTTAGGACAAGTGCCACCAGCAACAGGGAAAGATCTAGCAGACTTCCAAAGGCGCGTTGTTGTGGCCATCGCCGTGCGTTGTTTTCCCTCGTTTCTGTTTGCTGTTTTCGTGCTTCGCTTTCATCTGCGATAATGTTCGGCGTTATAACAGAATCGAGATAGTATACGTGACTGTTGTAGCTATGTGCGGTTGCTCTAGCATAAGCCATGGCTGCTGCAACGTAGTCGGCGTCCGCGCGCGTTGCCGCGTTCGAGCGCTCTTACTTGCGTGATTGTGTTTAACTGAGTATTTAGGCACGGGTTACGTTTGTAAATCCCGTAGTCAATAATCGCTAATAGCGTGCCCCTGATTGCCATCAGAGGATGGGCTTGGTTGTCGAAATATGCCAGACGCTTTTTCTGAAAGCAAGCTTTGAAATTTTTTTTTTTTAAGAAGTACTTTCATACGTGCAAGGCAGTGCCTATTGCGGGCCCGCAACTCTTTAAAAACTGGACGAGCTATCACATCTTTTATCAAATTACAATGAATTAAGATGATTGAATTATAGATGACGAATTTCTGTGCTAGATTAGGTGCACAAAACACATGTTCGCAGCCCTACGTCTAGAAAGCAGGCAAATAGGAAGCACAGCGTCAAATTTGGATTAGATTCCATTGACGGAGCGTCTTGTGTTGGTAGAAAGAACGAGAAAATTGTTCATTTTTGATGCCCTTATAGAGGCAGTCAGAATTGCACTGATTGGTGACTTGTAATAATTCCTCAGATTGTTAGAGGCGTGATTAAAGTCAGTAAATCTTTTACTTTTTGTTTGCAGACCTCTTCGCTAGTGCCACGCCCAAGATCATTTGTTCTCATGTAAAAGAGAAAGCAGAGATGTATTCACTGTTTGTACATGAAGAGGTGAGTTTCTTGTGCATTTTGAATAATGTTACATGTTCTGAGCGTTGTACTTTAGGAATTGTTTTTCACACTGGCTCACTACCCTATAAGGAATTTGATTCTTAGGTGAGTTCAGGCTTTCGTAAGTGCCATTTTCGAGCTGTAGTCTTACACTTCACCTCATTTCGGGAATTTGCTGTATGCTGGAAAACTCTTATCTTTATCATACGAAATTATTAGAATGTATGGGTTGTATGCTTCGAGTTCAGTGTAATGTCAATTACACGCCATTTCGAAGGATACACACTACACATTCTTTATATATGGTGCTGCCTGAACAGCAAGAACATCCTTTTAAGAGAAGTCATATTTGCTCTTATTACAGGATGAGAGGGTGCCGCTGACGTCCTGCGTAGTCTACCCCCCGGCCCCAGTCTAGAGCAAGCCTACTTCCTGAACCTCCACATAGATAACCGAAAAATTTTCCGTGTCAGTAATGACGAAGAAGGAGTGACAGCACTGATGAGTTGATTTTTTTTTATTTTCAACATTGTCTACGGCCGCAGGGCCTTTAACAACCACCGTGATTGAGCGAATTTTTCTCGGCGTGAGTTTGGAGTTTATCAAAGAAGTTGTTCAGGCAGTACGACGCTGAAAATTTTAGTGTCACAATGCCTGAACAACTTTTTCTAGTGTGGTCATGGTAGATGAACAAACATTGTTATTTGTGTAAGTTATTTTGCTTAAATATAGCTGGACCATTCCATGCCAAACGTCCCAGCCACTTTGGCGACCATCTGAATTGTATTTGAAAAAAAAGTGCTGACTTACTGCGTTGAAAACAGTGAACTGCTAGAATATTTCAGCGAGAAAAAAGTTTTGTTCATGTGGCTGGCTTATAACTTCCTGGCATAATGCCGTCTGTGTGCTGTTTGTGGAAAATTTCGTTTTAAAACTACCGCTTATTTTTTCTAAAGCAAATTCGGTCTACCTGTTAAGTAAATGTGCTTCTGTAAGGTATTTGAAGCTCAATAGTAATAGTGCAATTTTTTAGGCACATTCGCTTCTAAGAATAAAGCCAAAATGTGTTATGTTTGCATTTTTTATTGCAATATTGCACTTTGTATGAATATCTGAGCAGTGAATATTTACTTCACAAAAGGTATATTTTTGAGGAAAAAATATCTTTAGACCTTTCAAGATGCTGAAATATACGAGAAAATATCACGAATTTCACAAAATTGTGATTTTTGTCCGTATTGAGATGCAATTTGCTCCATGTTGTGATACAATGAAAACTCATCATTATACCTAAATTGTAAGAAAATGAAATTCTTTCTGTAATAAAAATCTTATCGCAAAAAGGACAGGAAAGAGCGCTGTCAACTGAATTTTATTGAAGGTGCTACGAGCGTTTTTATACTGAGCACAAGACCAGGGCTCATCTGCAAAAACACATGTGGGACCATGACAAAATAATTTTAACCGAGAAAAGAATACTCTTTTTCGGAAAAGATAAGTGAAGGTGTACTGATGCATTGATCCTTGGCCTTCCTGATAAAGAGTTCTAAAATCTCTCATTTTTCTGCTTGCTTTTTTTTCAATAACCGTGTTTTATGAAACCTAGGACTACACTTACATTCTTTACGGTGTCCGGCCATGAGACTACTATAGCTCTTCTTAACATTTAAAGCATGCTGTCTTGCTTGATCATTGAAGCATTGCCCAGTTTGTCCTGTTTACTTTTCCACATGTTAGCGGTATCTTATACACATTAGATTGGCATTCAGTAAACCTATTCTAGTGACGAATGGTGCAAGATTGACTATTCCTGTTGCTGTAAGTACATGCACTTTTGAAAGCTTGCAAGGGGTGGAAAACAACAATGTCATATCTGCTGGCTCTTTTCCTAAAATTGTGAGACACGTTATGTACGTAGTACCGTGTGACATGCAAAGGTGATTGGTCATTCTCTTTTTCTTTTGGTCCTGCTTCCTTTAACTTTACTTTCTGCAGGAGGGTTTCACAAACAAGTGTGATGATGCTGTTGGGGTATTGGATGGTGCTATCAGCCCAGGAGTGCTAAGAATGTTCTGCCTTTTGATAGTGGGCATTCAAAATTAGTAGAAAGAGGAATTGATACCACATGTACTCAGGCCACCCTTCAGAAGTCATGTTAGCACAAGGGTGAGGTCAGGTTTAAAAACCAGATTAAAAGACTAAAAGATGCTGGGTATCCCAACAGAATCATCACACCCGTTTGCAAAACCCTCCTGCAGAAAGTAAAGTTAGACAGGACCAACAAAAAACAATGACCAAAACCTTTGCATGTTATACCACATCATGTGTCTCACAATTAAAAAAATAGCCAGCAGATATGATATTAGCGTGTTGTTTTCCACCCCTTGCAAGCTTTCAAAAGTGTGTGTATTAAACAGCAACAGGAATAGTCAATCTTGGCCCATTCGTCACGAGAATAGGTTTACTTAATGCCAATTTAATGTTTGTGGAAGTATTTTTTATCAGGTAAACCAATGATCAGTGCATCACTACACGTTCACTTATCCTTTCCGAGAGGGAGTATTCTTTTCACAGTTAAAGATTATTTTGTAGTGCTCACACGTGTCGTCGCGCATGAACACGGTTCTTGTACTCCGTATAAAAGCGCTCGTAGCACATTCATTAAATTCAGTTGACAGTCGGTGCTCTTTCCTGTTCTTTCTGTCTCTTCGGAAAGTTGTCGCGCCTTGACTAGCGCACAACCACGATGAACCAACTCTCCCAAATTAAGCTCTTGTTACGTAACACGTAGACCGAGTTTCGTATGAAAAGAAGGAGCAGTGCTTTTAAAATAAAATTTTTCACATACAACACCTAGGCGGCATTTCAGGAAGTTCAGAAGGCAGCCACGTGACCAAATATTTTTCCTCTCCTAAATATTCCAGAAGTTCACTATTTTCAATGCAGCACGAGTTTTTCGAATACATTTGAGATGGTTGCCAAAATGGCTGGGACATTTGGCATAAAGTGACCCAGCTGTGTTATTAGCCATAATTATGCATTACCTCTTTTGTTTTTTGTGTGTTTTGACTCAGTTTTGTGTTTGTTTTTAGCTTATTGTGTTTCTGATCATTGTATTGGTTTCTTAAGTATTCGCTAAAGTTATATGTGCAAAAACCCGTATATGTTTGCATGTACATCCTTTCTCATAACCAATTGTTATACATCCAGGAATACAAAGCTTAATCCACTGTGATTATATACATTTGAAAACACTATCCATATATATTTTTGTGTGCATCACTTCTTGGGAACGATTGTGTACATGAAGGCGTATATAGTGAAATCATGGTGATTGTATATATTTGAAAGAATCATAAGTATATATATGCCTGTATTTCATTCCTATTAACCGATTGTGTACATGAAGGAGTATTAAACTGGAAACCACTGGGATTGTAGATACTTGAAAGAATTATAGGGATATATTAGCGTATATTGCATTTTTAGTCTCTATGTACTTGAAGCAGTATACTAAACTGAAACCAGTGTAATTGTATGTTGCAAAGAATTGAAGAATTGTCAATGAAGTGAAACTGAATAAATATAATAAACATTTGAGGTGTTGCATGTGTAGTGTACGTATACGTGAGCGTATATCTGGTGAAAAAGTTGTGTGGCAGAAGAAAAGTTTGTTTTATTTGCCTATTAAATAAACGCAGTATGCAAGGGCAGCAAGGCTTCATTTTCTGTAACGCGCACTATGCATATACTGTGAAGTATATATAGATCCAGCACAAGTTCATACACGATGGCACGCGTTTATATTTTTGCCCAGACGCAATGAATGGAGCTCGACAGGTGGCGCACCATTGATAATGAGGACCACTTTCTTCAAGTAGTGTGTAATCAGTGCATGCTGATATCTATTAGTGCAGTCTAAAAGAATACTGGCACCCCTGCCATGGGCACTCAACACCCTTGTGCACCCTTCTCGCACCCTCCTCAGAGGGTGCTAAAAAAGTGATGGACATCGAAGGCACCCTTCCTTAAGAGTGTTTTTTAACACCCTACAGTTTTTTTACATGTACACCCTATTCTAAGGGTGCATGAAAAAGCACCCTTTTTGGAAGGCGCTGAATTAACACCCTTAGGGTGTCGTCCACGGGACGAGGTCATTTACACCCTTCTGGGTGTAAAAATTTTTACTGTGTATGAACGATAACAGTCTGTTGTTAAGGCTTTTTGTTTGTGTCTCACATTATCATACATTACGCGAGCGTTGCCTCAATAATGTAGCAGTGACCACAGACACCGTTGACGGACAAGCCTCACCCTCAATATGCTTCGCCCCTAATAAAAGCACAGCCAATTGCAGAGCACCCAGTACTCTTATGAATGCTTAGATATGAGCGTCCTTCCACTCCTGGTGCGTCGTCCTTAGACGAGAGAGAGAGAGAGAGAGCTTACCGCTATCTCGTATTCGAGTAAATAGCGTTGTTCATTCGACCAAAATTTCTTTTTTTCTTTCTAGCAGCAGATCCAAACTTTTGGGAGGGCTCACTGCTCCGTCATAGTACAGTACATATATAGTACTATCAATCGTAAACCATTTTGGAAAACACGCGCTTCCTTATTCTCAGTGAGGCATGAAGGCTTGGCTACACGAGGGAACAACTTTTGTTGGCAGTACTTCCAATATATGAGGAAGCGAGGCGCCTGTACACCAATGTGGACGCTAAGAAGTAATGTCTCGGTTTTTATTTGACCGTTTTCTCTGGTGAAATAGTAGGGTCTCACGTCCTGTGCGTTGAAGAGCACACGATGAAGAACACACCAGGTGGTCAAAATGACTGCAGTCCTCCACTATAGCGTCCCTCATAATCACATGGTAAGTTTGCGACATGAGAGCCCGGATCTGATTTGGACGATATTCACGCAGAAGACGACGATTGTGGCAAGCTGAAAAGCTTTGTTTAATTGAATGCATCCTTAAGCGAACCTTGAAATTAATAACGTAGAGGAAAACAGTTCTCTTTTCAATGGCATCATTTTACAAGAGTGAGCATGTTTGAACTTTAGGTACTCGCAAATTACCGGCACTGCCTACGGTTATGGCTATCATGATTGCTACTCAGTGGCTGCCCATTGTGGTACAACAAGTCACTGAGCGTTGGCGGGTTTTTGTGCGACGGTGGTTTGTAATGTACTAATGGAGACTCATGTTGGAATGGACACTCGTAGTAATGTAGAGATAGAAGGAATAGAGGTCGCTGTAGGTAATATGTGACATAAATTCAATTCTGTTAAGATGGCTTGAAACTCTGAAAAGGCTACTGGTGAAGACATTAGGGCTACTAAACGTGAAATTACGGCTTATCATTCTGCAATGACCATTATTTTTTCTGGTGACTGTTGCAGACTGGACAATGAGTCGTTGCAGAATAGTGGCTACTCGGTGTCTCTACTTCGTGCGTCACGGAGCAAAATTAAAAATGACTTTGCATTTGTGATGCAGGTTCTATCTAGCCTAGCTACAAAAATGCCCTCGCCCTTTTTTTACAAGTTTCTCAATTTGATTTAGAAATGATTCGTAATTACTTGTCAAAGGGTCACTAAATCAAGTTCATGTCCTGAATTTGAAGAATGTGAAGATGCTCCGTTGGTTTTTTCCGTAACCTAACGTTTGAATACTGTATTTGCACCACAAGGAATTTGTGTACGCATTAAGGTTCAGTCACTGCCTGTGTCGCCTCATTTAGAGCATCTAGGAATACAGGTCTTTAGGCTTAGTTGTATTGTTTTAGTGTGCAATGCGCCCGGCAAAAGATATTCAGATATGCGAATTTTCTTCACAATGTTGCACTAATGGGGTTTCGCTGGAACCTCGGCACGGCTGCTCAGGCGTAAGCGCATATGCGTGTCCAGGTAAAATGAATTTGCGTGAACATTCTTATTGGGAGGCTTTTTATGCATGTTTGCAAAAGATGCAATGAAATCGTTTTCCTCGCTATTTACTTAGCGGAGCACAAGGAACATCCTCGAGTTCAAAAGAAATGCCATTTTCGGCCAGTTTCCAATTCTTCATTTGAGCGAATACATTTATTTTTCAGAACTGCTCAGAATGCGGAAATACGTTTGAAAAAGCTCAAATGCTGAGTCTAGACGCTTGTGACTGAGAAGAAAAAAAGAGACTCATCGCGATTAAGTGAACCTCACATGTATTGTTATGCATAAATGCGCAAAAAAATGGATTGGTAAACTCCGTTCTGAGAAGTACATGTTCTTTGACTACATGAAATAATAAAATTATGGAAACAACATCGCGCGAGACAAAAAGCAACATTTGTCATGTACTATCACTTCAGACAATCTACAGAAATATTTACATGAAATGTTAAAACTATGGAAGCAACATTACGGGAGACGACAAGTAACGTATCTCATGTGTACCACCGCACCAGGCTATCTACCAGGCCCGGGTCATGCATCGTATTGTGTCGTAGTGTTCTTGTTGCTACTTGGTGGCCGCCGGAGAAATGAAACGAACACACAACATACTCTCAGAAATGCTCCTAATTTAATTTGTTTGGCCTAAGTTCCCATAGTTAGACGCTTCACACACTGACACACAACGTAATTCTCACAAAACTACGCAGCACCCGCTGCAACCTGCTCTCTGTGCGTCTCCGGTGCGACTCTCTCGGGGCTTCCTTCGAAGTGTCCGACACCACGCCAGAGACCGAACCGAAAAGCACTTATCATAAGTCCCCGTTGAACAAACTCAATCGGGTGACAAGGATTAGAACACGGGCACCCACTCGTGAGTGGTCTTCGCCGAGTTCGGACTGGATGACAGCCGTCCGCCAAAAGAACTAAACATGAAACGTAAAGAAAACGGCCACGACATCTGTAGGCCTTTCATGATGCAGTTTGCCCCCCATACTCAGGAGCGTAGCTGACGCAGAGTCGTTCGTCTCCTCCAAAATGAAAAAAAAAATCATCTTGCCGGAAGAAAAACAAAACTACCCTCCAACAAATCCGGCGAAGAACTTAAAGACACCGCCACGAACCCTGCTGATGCCAGACCTGCGACAGGGAAGGGGCCAACAGTTCGAATAAAATTAGCTGATTGACGTTTACGAGACACTAGCTACAGAGTTACACTGCTGGAAGCTTAACTTTTTTGGCTTCTCTGAACACTGACGATGAGCGGCAAGTTCTGTGAATTGGGCAAGGCTCAATAATAAATATTGAGCACCATGCAATCTCTGTAGACGAAGGCTCGTAAAAGTGATACGTTTTTATGGTACTGTTTTAAGAGGAAAACCATAAATTATCTAATACAACCCTATTAATAGCAAAAACTTACACGAAAGTATAGGTCGGTATTACAGGGTATTAGAACCCTGTAACTTCCTATTTTCACTCTACATACCGCAAATTTCATTCTAAGTCGTTCCGCCAGCCGTGTCAATGAAAGATTTGCGGTGGCTGAAGCTTAACTGGATCCGATACTTGGCGTATACCATATAGCATGACATTCCGCAATCAATCATTTCTTCCCCACGCCGCATCAGATTGGGACGGCGTTTTCCACAGCATTGCAGCTCTCACTATTGTATCAACTTTTTTCGACAATGCAACTAGTTTTCTCTCCAACTGACATCATCTAGCCGTGCTGTAATCATACACTTATGTATTTAATTGAACCGAGTTTATTTTGCAACATAGTTGCGAGGAGACCAGGCGAAAAAGCTGCATCGAACATCTTGAGAAACCTGACTACTTCATACTCTTTTCATGGTTATTGAGAAAATAAAGTGGTGTGATGTGTAGTGATTCTTGTTTCTATGCTTCCGTTATGTAAGGTCATGTATAGAGCACAAGACCATTTTTAACGAATAAGAAGCACATGTCCATGAAGCCTACCCGTATTCGATCGCAGGTTTTGCAAATACGTGGCGATAAATTAGATTGACGCAGCATAAGAACTCGCGTAACGGTGACTCACCTAGTAAAGGTGGGCAGGCACTTGGGGGCAATCCACCACGTTATCTGTGGACGAAAAGAAAAGGGAAGATTTAAGAAACGGTACCACTACAATATTCAGAAAATAGAATTCGGACACTTCTTTTGAGCGTCGTGCAGTACAGCTGCTCCAAAAGTAAAACGTAGCACGTGAGCTGTCCTCAAGCTACGCAAAAGCCCATGCCAACGCGTTCCATCAGAGAAGCGGTTTTTACTTTTCCAGGAAAATACGTCAAAAGACGGCGCCATATCATATTCGCATGGAAATAAAGAACGACTTCCCCAATGGAGCAATTAAGCTGGCATTCAGTTTTGCGTAGGTTGGCCGCAGCTCACATGCTATACGTTTTATTTTTGGACCATTATATTTATCCCCGGTCCAACTATAGGCGCCGCACCTCCTCAAATATGTTACCTTGCTCACCAACTAGGCCAAATGCACACACTCGGACGATTCGCTCGCAAACGCAACGTGTAAGCAGAGCACCTCTTCGTGCACGGTACAAGTATAACGGAGGCACGCAGCACGAAGCACTCCTACCGTGGCTATACGGCTCGGGGCATTTCACGTGATGTCAGTTTTGAATAGCTCGCCACCAGCGTCAGCTATGCGAAAGCGTGGTATCAGCGATGTAAGCATGCATGCGTACAACGTGGACCGAATAGCAATACACCACTGGCACGGAACCCTTTAAGTGCGCGTAATCACCATCGTTTCTTTCATCACCAGGCAAGACGATAACGTTTCTTCCCTTGCTGCGCCACATGAGTGGATGATACACCAGCAAGTTTCATGATGTCGTTATTGCAGTTAAGTCGTTTGCCACATTAAACGGAGATTTCCACTTGGAGAACTGATACTCTATTGCACTTAAACCAAAGTTGTGTGACTGTAAAGCAATCACAGACGAGGACGTCAGAGGAATAAGTTGTGCGATGGAACATGAAATTTCGCAAGGATCGGATGTGGTGAGCTGGCACAAGATAGGTATGACTGTCTAACCCCGAAAAGAGTATTTTTATCTTCAACTTGTACAATATTACTCTCATTTTGGTGAATGGGAAATCTTTAGGGGTGTTTGCGAGCAGTGGAGTTATTTTTCCGCCAGCCATCTGGTAAGTGGCCTCCAAAAGCAAACGTACTGGCAATTAAATAGTTTCAGTGAGCTGTAGCCAAAAGCTGACGTTAATAGAGTCGGCCAGCAGTGATGAAAATTGAGGGCGAAAAGTAAATCTCCGAGTCGGAGCTGAGCGCTCAACTTGGCTGAATTATTTAGCCCGCCCAGCAAATCGTGTCTATAGGTGAGAAGTGAAAGTTAAGGACTTCTCTCCTGTCAGTTCAATGGCCAATTCTTTGGAGTAGCTTTTCACTGATAATGAACTGGCTAACCTCCCTGTCCTTCCTCATGTATTCCTCCTCCTTTCACTGATAAGTTTCTTCCCTCTGGATTGCCACAAATATAAATAACTAAATTGCAGGACTGGTTTGCTTGCATACAGAAAAAAAAACTAAAAGTTCTTCCTCAATACCGGACAGCCTCTTAAAAGAGAAAAAAAAATAACACTCTGGCACGTCGGGACATGTCGAGACACGCGATATACAACGAATCACAAGCTTGTCGCAGTCGCGTGAGACACGAGTTCAACAACATTTTCGGCCGATCCTTCCTAGCCGTTTCCTCGTGAGCGACACGCAACGACGAGCGAGCCAAGTCGAACGGTAAATTGCGTGAGACTCTCGGACACCAAAGCAAGCGTTAAGACAGCGACACAACTAGAGACGGGCAGCGAGCAGAGTACACCGCTTGAACTAAACATATTCAGCGTCGGATCCTCGCCTGCTTCGCGTGGTAAGGAAAAAAGCCGGAGCAGAAGCTGGCGTAACAGAGAAGATTAAGCCGTCGTCGATGTAGACGTCTGCACGGGCATTGCGCCGCATTGTACGCGCCCTGTTGGTCAGCAGCACGGTAAAAACAAAAAAAACGCAAAGGAGAGTTCGAGGCGCCCGTAGCGAAAAATACACACGATGGGCGAACGATGATTACTCTAGGCACAGAATAAAAATTAGGCTTACACACGCAAGCGCCTATGTAAACTACACTATAGATTCACTAAACTACACATACATGAACTGTCGCGATGTAAGGGGTAAAAAAGTGGCTTCCTCCTTCCCCAACCTTCGGCACGAAAGCACGCAACGCATTGTCGTGCGCACTCTAATTATGGCTATGGGTGAGGCTAATCGCTGTTCACTTCGAGGAAAGGGACATTCTGTATTCGCTTAACCGTGAGCGTGCTACAGATAGCTTATAGTATATGTAGTATGAAACAACATGGCGTGTTGTGGAATCGTGAAAGGTGCGTGGTGATGCGCGGAGCGCACGAGACGGAGGATTCACAAAAGCGGGCAGATAAGAGGATGTCTCGGTGTTAGCCCAAGTGTGACTGGTCACGAAGACAGCGACATGATATTCGTTTCTTTAAGAAGGAAGTTGGTTCTTCTTGGTCAGGTAAAAAGAACAACACGATAATGACGACAAAATACGGGGGAAAAGGGAAGAAAAGAACTGCGACTACTGCGACGACACGCCAGGTGCCTACGCGCGCTGCTTGTACAATAGGGCATAGTATGCAAGAGCTCTCGGCGCCTTGCCTCTTCGGTTCGCTGGTCGCGATGAAAGTGGCCGGTCAGATCAAAGCCGTCAAGCGTGGACTCACCCCCCGGCTGCCCTGCAGTTTCCTTTCACCTTGATCATTGAAAAGCTTCCACAGGGGCCGAAGAACCCCGTTCGCGTAGCGGGCTTAATGTATAGACACGCACACAAAAATGCACCGCTGCGAAGAAGATGAAAGTTGTCCCAGAAGGGCATGGGGAAAGGCGTACCGGGGCAAATGGGCGTACGCGGCGTACACACGTGAAGGCAGGTGCATGGTCTCGGCAGAGGAGCAGATAGCGTGCCTACGCGTAGACGGTCACGCTCGGCGACTGTGAGAGTCTCCGAGGTAGTGTTGTGGGAGTCGGCGCTAACCCAGCCCCGCCAATGATTCTAAGAGGGAGCAATGGTGCCTGCGGCGCTTCGCAGTGAGAGCACAGCGACGTCTGTGCGCCAAGTCCTACCCGTTCCCTCTCGCCATCAGGGAAGACACTTGTCGTACAATGGTTTCGCCGTTCGTTTACGACTCATGGATACTGTCTGAATGACAGATTCAAAAGTCACGGACGCCACTACAGCGCGATGAGGACCATCGAAAATGCGCCACCAAAGCTCAACACAGGGGGATCTCACGACCGACATGAAAGTGGAACCATGAAGATTTTGAACTTCGGTTTTTTTTTTTTGGCGATTTCACTCATTCTCCGGACTTCGGCTTGCGAGACGCAAAACATATCCCTCCGCATGTTCGTTCCAGCTCCGCTGTTTTCTCCTTTCGAAAGTTCCTCGTCGAATTCACGTAGTTTGAGGGCAAATGCGCATGAGCACTTGGGCGTGTGAAACAAGAAACGCGCGGGAGAGAGGGCACGGGATCGGGAACGCACAGAGTTTTGTAGATCAGTACAGTTGAGAGAGTCTGACAGCTACCACGTAACCTTTCTACTATGTCTGCGAGTGATAAGAAGAAGGAGGTGAGTTGAGCAAGCGTATGCGATTCAGCGGAGCATTGAAGGCGAACAGCTCAAAAATCAAATAACCAATACGAACAGAAAGGCAATGGTGCTAACCAGCAGCTAGTGTGTTCTGCAGTTTGTTTAATAGCACACGCATACGTACGGTACGCTCTACAGTAAAAAAAGATTGATCAGTTACTAGTAAACACTGCTGTCACAGCTTTGTTCAGACTTTGTCGCTAGGATTGCTGTCCCTAAAAAGATAAGATACCGACTAGACCAAGCATATTGAGCATACAGGAAGTGGCTAATTTCGCTGCCACTGCATGCGTGCAATTGTAAATATGATAGACTTCATTGCGATACCTACGACTGAGGCAGTCCTCCACAGGACTCTGGACAAAGTGAAGTCTTCCTGAAATACTCTTATATCTGTTTTGTATACAGCTACAATACTTTTTTTATTTTTGAGAACACGAGCAGTGAACATATATATATGATCGTGTCAGATAGAGCTGGTGCGAGGCTAATGTCGTTTGCGGACCACAACAGCTGCCTGCTGGGTTGTCAGGAATTTAGTCAGGGGCACTGCTGCCATGACAGAGTCGGGCAGTGCCCCTTTGCACCGCCTCTCAAAGCGCATCGTATTAACACTAGTCGTTTTGAGCTTCTTATTTCCGGTACAAAATATTCACCAACCTTTTACTTCAGTGGCGCTCACCAGGAAACCCTGCAACATCGAAGTGTATACACTTCCTGGAATACACCATGACACGCTAGGATCACAGCGCGAGCCATTAACGTGGTCTCCTGCTCTACATGGGGGGGGGGGGGGGCAGGCCAAGTCAACGCAGCCATTAACGTTGTCATTGAAAACGATGTCATGATAAAAGTGCTATGATTCACCGCACCCACCATGTATATTACATGAACAAGTTCGCACAAGCACCAGATATGCGCGACGCCTCTCCTCTTGAATGGAGGCGTCCGAAGTTCACAACTCTTCTGCGCAGTTTTGTTTGTATCTTCACCTGCCGCAGTGTGGCATGTACTCGCACTTGCACAAAGGTAGAATTGTCAAAACAAATGTGTTGTGTGTGCGTGTTTGTTTGTTCAATGCGCGGTGTGGTCTTACTGCAGGGGTGGATAGTACACGCGCGCCGCGCGAGAAGGGAAGGTGCGAATGAGCGGTCTCGCCCCGGGCGAGCTCGAACGCACGCGTCCTCTACGGTGCCTCAAAAACGTGTGGAGCCCTCTTCTTGGCTACGCGGACGGCATCATCCGACGCCATTAGGAAACCTCCTGAGACAGCTGTGGGGGTGGCTTCGTCAGAACACCTTCCCTTCTTTCTTCCTTTTCTTTCTTTCTTTCTTTCTCTCTGTATTTCTTTCTTTCTTTCTTCTTTTCTTTCTTTCTTTCTTTCTTTCTTTCTTTCGATTCGCTGTTCGTGATTTCTGCAGAATTTCAGCACGCCTTTCTTCGTTACCGCTTGCCAACTCTTCCTTGTACATACTCTGTTTTGTTTTGCGCGTTTCTTTGTAGTTACTGTTTCTTTCTTTTTTTCCTTTCTCGCTTCGTATACTCTTCTTCGCTTCTTCCTCTAAACACGAACGCAGCGGGGCGTGGGGAAGAAGCGCGCGGGAGATGTCGTGACTTCTCGTGTATGTTGGGTGTGGCGTGGATGACTGGAGTTGCGATGCTGCTGCCGGCGCTCCTTCTGTAAAGGCCCGACCGAAAACCGGCCACCACGTGAGATTAACGAACTTGATTGGTGCCACGCACACTACGCACACGCGTGGTTCCGAGCGAGCACGATGTGCGTTTTGTACGCCCTTCGGCGTCACTTGAAGTCAAAAGGATTGAATGTATCTAGGACCAGCTGCATTTACGAGAACAGTTTTCCGTGGGCGTGTAGTTTACTATTCTCGTTAGCGAACACGCTGAGGAAGTCATGATAGGCTGCTCGTTACAAACCGAGTCGAATCCCGCCGAGTTTTTGAAGTCCAAAATGGTCGCCTTATAAAAAAGTACTGACGTGAATATTAAATATTTTTGGGTACCTCTCATAAAAACCACGGTTGTCGAAAACCCTGAAGAGGTTGTCGTAATGCTTGGAAATGCGTTGAATATATTTTCAATATCCCTAGCCTAAAACAACCATTTCGGTTTCGGTATCGAGGGGGTGGCTGCACTGTGATGTGTCAACACAAGTGTGACGTCACGGGAAGACTGCATGTGGCGACATTCTATACACAGCTGTCAGTTTGCTGTCGGTCACACGTGGTTCACGTAAACAACGACGAGTAAATAATTGTCCGCAGACTTAAACAAAGTTTTGTGTGATGTAGGCAGCAAGCAGAAAACTGATTTCGTGAACCCAGTGAACTGCGTTGACTTCTGATAATATCCAATGCGGTGAGGTTGAATTGCTGATGCTGGCGGACGAAGTGAAATCCAAGTGACATGTTCTGTACGTATCGTCTAGCTTCGGTGTGTGGAACGCGTTGATACTGCACACCACATGAACGAAATGTTCCCCTTTCGGGGTGGCTCAAAATGGTATAAGTACCCTTTCAGGCGAATCACATAACATGTGCGCCACAAGTACGCGACTACCGGAACTGATAAAAAAATTGCCCGCAGCTTCCCTCGGGGGAACACTGAGGAGGATGCGGAGCATATAATTGGTTAACGGGGTGTTAAAGTGCGACTTACTTGGGTCGATGGCTAAATTGGTTAACGTGGTTGTGAAATGGGGTGTTAAAGTGCGACTTACTTGGGTTGATGGCTAAATTGGTTAACGTGGTTGTAGGAGGGGGTGTTAAATGAGTGAACACGTACACACGTATGCGAAAGGGCGGCGCTGGTCGAAGGGACGTCGATCATTGTGTTTGTGGATTCGTTGGAATTCATTTCACCGCGACCTTGGACGTCGACGCGCCGTACAAACCAACCGACGATTGGCAACTGAGTGAGCGAGCGCCAACCTTGAGTATATATACAGCACGACGGCGCATGCACTGTCAGCTGTTGAATGTTCTCGAAGCGCGACGCCACATGCGCGTCCACTGGAGAATCAGGAGAATTGTAGATGTCGAACGCGGTGTGTAGAGGAGGAAGGGTGCACAGATGGTGGAGGAGTGAAGCGCGCGCGGTGTGTAGAGGAGGAAGGGATGCACAGATGGTGGAAGAGTGGGCGACGGCGCGACGGCGCATGCGCGCGCGTCAGCTGTCGAATGTTCGAGAAGCGGTGTGGACGGTGCGGACGGCGCGGACGGCGCACTACAAGGCGCGAGTATAAGATGCTCCGCATCTAAAACGCGAACGCTACAACGCATCTGGATTCGACACGGCAAGACCATGGTATGTCGAATCATTGCAATCTCTGAAAAGTGCAGGAAACGTTCTCCGCCAAAATACGGATCAAGGATTCCAGGTTTTGCTGTGCTTGCGCTTAATCATCCGGAGTGGCATTAGGCTACCTTGCGTTGCTAGCTCGATAGCACGGGTTTGATTACCTGCGGCAGCAGCCGTGTTTCGTCGGAATCAAAATGCAAGAATACCCCTTTATTCACATTTGTAGGGCGTAGGTTATTTCAAAGGTGAAAATTAATTCGGAGCTCTTTCACCATGACATGACTGATGATCCTAGCATTATTTGGCGCGTGGAACTTTGAATTTTAGTTGTGTTAACGCGGAGAAGTTGATTAAAACGCAGCTAAAGTTCTACAGTAATACCTTCAAGGCAGAGAGCTCTTTTTTTTTACTGCCCGGACACCTATTCCATGTTTAGAAACAGTGGTAGACGCCGTCGACATACTGAAGCTCATCTAGCCACGTCACAGCGCGCAGGCTCCGCCCAACCCTGAAGCTCACCACTGTTCTCTATGATCACGTGACAACTGGCCCAAAACCTGCAAAGCTGCCTTTGAACACAGCGCGTCGGGGTTACACGCGAGACACTATATGTAGTACTTCTGCTGAAGCCGATTTTATGAACCGGTGGAGGCTTATACGTCAATTAAGTTTTAGGGTCATCATGAATGCCGCCGCACAGGAATTTGGCTCAACTTATGCGAGAATCCTTTAAAGTACACAGTGCCAAACGTGCTTGGGACGTTCATTGGTTAAACATACATCTGAGTACTTGTCTTTCTGCTGCAAATATATTTGATAATAGTTGCTGCATACCTATTATGTATACTTAGGACGAAACCAAACGGCCTTCGTGACGTAATAATGAGACTTCAAAATTCCGTTGCACAATAAGTACAGCAGAAGGCATGTGCACTTCCGGGAAGGTTTATTGAAGGCAGTGACGTAGGCATAGAGCAGCACACCGAGTCCGGAGCCACCCCTCCCCACTTCCGAATGTTTTTTGCTCCGGCATAGAGGGCACAAAATGACACACTACCACATCCGCCTGCTCAGCCCCCACTTCTGATAAAGGTAGTGCCCATCCCGAAAAATAAAAATCGTGATTAAGCTCCTGATTGAAGGTCATGTTCTCGGCTAAGAGGGGGGTGTAGCAGTGAGACTAGCGAGCCCAGCCCCGGCAGTGTTGAATCCCAGTGACTATCTTCAGAGGAGGCGATGAGCTGAAGGTGGGGAGGACACACTGTCTCTTGAACCATAAACGATTATATCTCTTTCGTTCAGCGAACTGGGAGCGCAGGACCACATGAAAGTCAGAGAAAGAGCCACACAGCACGAGCGCTCGTGTCTTTTGTGTTTCAGCTCACTGAACCAATATGAACTACCAACTAGCCGACTTTTCCACCCTGTTGCAATATATCTTTCTTCACACCTTTTGTACCTATAAGGTGCCAGTGCCAGAACTGAGCAGTTGAGTCCCGTATCTCTCACACCAGGGTCACAGGTTTCATCAAGCATTGGAAGAACGAGGCAGTACGTGGCAAGGCATGTCCCTGTAACTCGTGGGAGGCACATATACTGGGCATAAATCAAAGTGAGGTCTCAAGTGGGACGAGCACAAACAGCAGATACACACACGGACACATACACGCACAGGGCATACAGACCTCATAAACATGTCCACGTACGCTTTGCGTACACTGACAAGCAGCGGCATGATCATTAACTCAGCTGGCACGCCTTATTCATTTTCTACTTTACAGTTCCTTACTTCATTGTCATATGGGAGGGACGAATGGTGCGCAGCGCAACGACTTCACTGCGCGGTCTACCGCGCAGGAGGTTCACGGGGTTATATGTTTTGAATGTCTCGGGTGTACATGCATTTTGGAAGTATACTACACGCCTTCTCAAATTTCCCAACAATCAAAGCGCGCAGCGACTAGAAAATATGCGTAGGTAGTTCACAGGGGGCGGTGACGTTAACAAACCCTTAAGGAAAGCCTCCTCGACTGACTCAGCGTTCTTGCAACACGGACTACACGCCCAGCACGACCTATACCCACGTTCGCGGCTCTCGCCAGCTCCACGGGAGGCGTCGCAGTCGCAGCGTTGCCCCTCGAGATTCCTCACGCGTCACCCTCTTGAAACTTGGAGATGGCGCGAAGTGCAGCCGTCAAAAAAGAAGAGACGTTTTCTAATGTGCATACTCGGAGGCGTACGCTATGCTGGGCTTGCGCTCTCTCCAGGACCGGCTCGTGTCGTTTTATTTATTATATCTTCGTTAAACACCAACGTCACCACGTGGGTAGTCTGGGTCTTAGACCTAATGGCAGCGTGTGACAACGAAACAGCCTGCACGAGGTAAGCGGGCGTGCATGCAAGCCCCGATGTTATGGTTATTGCAGGCCAGTGCACACTATATATGTGCGCCCTCAACTGCGAATGCTGTAGCAAATCACACGGCGTTTGCTGGCAAAAGTGACGTCAAGAAACAGCTGTCGCTTCGGTAGAACTTCAAGACCACTGGGCACGCGATCGTCGGACTGCTTGCCTCGGCTACGGAAGCTGAGATCACCTGGAACAATCAATGGAATGACGCAGAACACTGCGTCCAGTACACGTGCATGGTGGCGTTTAATGAAGGCTGTGTGTGTCTGAGTCCCACCGTACAGTTCCCATTGGAAGGGTTGCAATAATTACTGAACCTCGATTAACTGGCGACATGTTTAGCGTAAGTGGTCAGGGAAGCTCCGGCACAGCATGTAAAAATTTTACGGCCGCGTCTTTACACAATCAACTCTTTGCCCTATTTGCCTTAAAATTGGTCGCACGTATTTGTGTTACCACAGAACTCTTTCTATTGCTGTTTGAATTGGCACAGGACGTGTTGCCTACAAGAAGCCTATGGAGTGACCTTTAATGAGTGCAATTTTACTATGTCAACAAAGCATACATTTCTGAGGATTTTTCTTAAAAGATAATGGAATCTGACCACGCTATGACGATCGCGGCAGGTGGGTTCGGTACAATCCTCCGCGCAATTAAAGTCGAATAAGACGAACAAAAAGGCTAGCAGCCGGCACATTTACTTCCGGGAATGTAACCGCTTCAAGTCACGCCAGCGTCACGGCCACTCGAACCCAGACGGACAGACCGGAAACCTGCATCTACAGACGAAGTCAGACACGAATTCCAACAAAAAACATCAAGCTATCGCGTCTATACATGGTCTTTTGCACAGACTCTTTGTAGAAGCAAGAGAGCTCAGAACCACCAATGGGATCGCGGCTGAGGGTCTGATACAACAGAAGTAAGCCGTGCTCGCTGGAGCAGCGGCTGCGGAAACGGCCATCACGCAATGTCCCGTCCCACGGAACGGCGACCAACTATGCAGCTAAGCTGGTCGTCATGGGCGGCTTTGCCGGCCCGGTCGAGCTCACTCGAGCTCGCGCTCAACCGTTATAACGACTGGGACAGATGGTGGTACGCGCAGCACGGCACGCACATGAGCCTCCTCCGTGCCGTCGTTTCCTGCAAGAGTGGCGGCCGCATCGCCGTCGTCATTAGCGGCCAAGACAAAAGGAGACCCGATGACCTCTCCCCCACGCAACGCCGCCTCGTCGTCTCTGAGTGCGTTGCAAAGGCGCCCACTGCCTCGCCGCTTCTCCCCCCGTTGCATGGCCCGCGGCGGCCGGCCGGAGCTCCCCCGATGCGTGCGGCGATGCATGCTGGCCGTACTCCTCTTCTTGGTTCCGCATCGCCGCCGCATCGTCGGCGTCGTTGAGCGCTCCGCGAAGAAGCAAAGTTGCCGTCGGCGCCAGAGCATCTCTTCCGCATGCTGAGGTGGTACTGCCGGCACGAAAAGAGAAGGTCTGCGCATGCGCCTATACTGGCACGCCGTCTCTGGAGCCGGATTCGATTACTTGCTACAGTGAGCTCAGTGCATATCGACGCCTGCTCGAACGGTCCGGGCGGCCGGCTGTTCTCGTCGCGCTCTGTGAATCTGAGGCCGATATCAAGTGGGCCGTGAAAACCGCAAGCGGAGAGCTGCAGAGATGGCTCTCCGAGTGAAGTGCTGTGGGGCGGCCTGGCTCACGAGCGGGAAGGAACGAGTCAGGTGTGCGACGAAGAAACAAAAGGATCGCTAACTGCGCGAGAACAAAGTGGGCCGTCCGTGAACGTGGTTGTGCTGTTGCGATAAACTAGCAACTGCCCCGTCACGAAGTCCTAGCTGGGAGGGCCGCGTAGCGTATACCGTATACCTAGTGGTGGTAGTCTGGTTTGCGGGACTAACTGATGTATATAGAAATTCACGCTGCTCGACGGGACTATGCGAAATAACGCAGCACAGCCGATCATACTGATTGATATGTGGGGTTTAACGTCCCAAAACCACTATATGATTATGAGAGACGCCGTAGTGGAGGGCTCCGGAAATTTAGACCACCTGGGGTTCTTTAACGTGCACCCAAATCTGAGCACACGGGCCTACAACATTTCCGCCTCCATCGGAAATGCAGCCGCCGCAGCCGGGATTCGAACCCGCGCCCTGCGGGTCAGCAGCCGAGTGCCTTAGCCACTAGACCACCGCGGCGGGGCCAGCCGATCATACTAATTGCTGGTCTTCGATGCCTTCGTAAGTCTACCGTCGAGAACAGCGGGAAAGGTAGCGTCAAACTCGTGTTTACTCAACGATTATTCGCAACGTAGCGATATGAATGTACCACATGTAACCCGAGCTCAACTACTCATTTTTTTTAAATTTCAGGTTTACTAAGAGGTACCTAGTCAATGTTCAAAAACATTTTCCCCGCATTCATAGTGAAGTAGACGGAATACAGTTTATTTCTGAACAATACAATGGAAACGAGCTATTTGCTGCTAATAAAATTTAGAAACCTTATAAACCAGACAGGTACAGATGCCACGTCTTTCTTCACTTCTGTAGGCTAAGCATCCTTGGGGTATTTCACTCAGAAAGCTTCAGGGCTGCGTGAAAAAATTTCAAAAGACGAAGTAACTGAGGCGGCTTCACTTGTGGGCACTCGCCATGTTCGGGTCCGAGCTGTCTTCATCATCACCAGAGCAGCTACTCAATTCACCGTCACCGCTGTCTTCGCGTCTGGGCACGTGATAAATATTTTTACTCGAATTGTCGTCACTCCGATAATATCGCAAAAACAATGTCATTTTTTTTTCGTCTTCACGGGCCAGCTATGCATGTGTCTCTGCCACCGCACGCCGTCTTTTCCTACAAAAAGCACGCTCCTGTCGGTAGAAAAAAATAAATTCTGAAGAAAATGCTGTCATGTGGTGCATGACACGCAATGTCAGCCGGAAATGCGCGCTTCTCCGCCTGAACACTATAGGGGAGTGCCTATTCGCTAAGACCAGTTATACCTGTCCAAAACTGTTTGGTGACGGTTTGGGCAGGACCAAAACCTTTTCGGTCCTTAACTCAACTGATTTGGACGAGCTCTGCTCGTCAAAATCAGTTAAGGGCCAGGTTAATAAAATGTGCGCATTTGATATTATGAACACGTCTGCGCTCGTCATATACATGCAGCCGCTTTTTAATGTTCCCTTTAACATTGCTCACGGCTGTACAGCTGGACAGCTGACCTGACTCTACTGGTTGCCGGGAACGTAAGTTCCCGAATGGTGGGCCGGTACTCAAAGAGCATATACTTTCTGTTATCTTGTTAGACGCATTCATTATTCAGGTGTGCCAACTCATATTGCAACAATCTCCACTTAGCTTTACCACTGGCGGTCGTATCGAGGCGCGTATAAGCGGGGCACACGCTTTTATGCAAAGAATTTCTAATTATAAAATTTGATTGTACAATGGACAGAGTTCACATCAATAAGAGTTCTACATATGTTCGAAGAAGGGAAGTTTCATTGTATACGTAAATGTCGACGTACACAAACTAAACAACGAAAACAAGTTAAAGCAGTGTATGCATGAGTTTACATAGAGGTTCGACAATTTAGAGTACGGTATACATGCGTATAGAAAAACTTGTTAACAATTCAGAGTACTTGGTACGCTACCGTAGAATGGCATGTGTTTAGAAAAAAATGGCTAACGATTTAGAGTATTCGGCCCTCAACTAAGCATGGATATCAGAAAGCCGTTGGTTCGGCTTCACACTTGATGAGACCGCATGTGTACAAAAATGCGTTCAGGCTGGGCCCGGGTGGGGCAACAGCATAAAATCGCGTTGAATCTACATCTTCTGTTTATAAAAAAATTGACAGATCCTATGCGAATCGACTATATGCGAAGCACGAATGAGGAAGGATGATATGCCACTTTCAAATCACCACAACTTTACGAGCTGGAAATACATTATATCGTGCATGACTTCCGTGTCATGATTATCATGTTTGGATGCGCCGTTTACCTCTGTCATATATTCACGTCATGTGATGCCAAATTTAGTATATGTGGAGCTAGCGAAGCGGCTGCGAGCACGCTATGAGCGTCGTAAGTTGTCATGTTCTTACATGACACGCGTCTCATGATTATCATGTTTGCGCCAGTACCTGATTGATATCTGGCGTTTAACGTCCCAAAACCACTAATGATTATGAGAGACGCCGTAGTGATTGCTCCGGAAATTTCGACCACCTGGTGTTCTTTAACGTACACCCCAACAGTTATATACCTCCATCCATTGACGTCACGTAACATCAAATTTGGTATGTGTAGAGCTAGCGAAACGGCCTCCAGTGCATCATGAAGGGCCCAATATACTCCAACGTAACGTTGACAAACGCACACGTTGGAGACAGCCACGCCACGTAAGCCAAACGCGAGAACTCTATAGTCTGACGCCAAGTGCGACCGGCGCGACCAGCGTCCGTCGGCGCGGCCCGATGGCAACCGGCGCAAAATGCGACGTGCTGCATTTCGCGCCGATGCGTTACCGAGATAACATTGCGTCTCCCTCTTTTCGTGACGGAGGGACGCAGGGCGCACTGAAACGCGCATGCGTCAAAGGAACGCTGCGCGGCGTGTGTCGGCGAGTATATGACAGCACTGGCGCCTGGCGTGACAACGCCGGCTTGACGCGACCAAATAAACTCCGGCGAGCACGTGCACCGCGTCACGTCGAAATGTATTGGCGCCTTCACTGTGGTGTGTAGTCATGTTCTCACATGACACGCATCTCATGATCATCATGTTTGCAAAAGTCAAACACCTTCGTCATCTATTGACGTCCTGTAATACCAAATTTCGCATACGTAAAGCTTGCGAAACATGACGATAGTTATAGCGCGAAAACAAAACGACGACACCGAGACAAGAAGGGCACGAAAGACACGAAAGTCCTTCTTGTCTCTGTGTCGTCGTTTTGTTTTCACGCTATAACTATCGTCATGCAAACCAACTAGCCCAAGCTGCCACACTTGCAAAACAGCCGCCAGCGCATCATGAGCGTGGCATGTAGTCAAGTTGTTACATGACATGCCATCATGTTTATAATGTTTGCACCACTCGCATACCTTCGTCATCCATTCACGTACCGTAATACCAAATTGGGTACATGGGAACCCAGCAAGACGGCTGCGAGTGCATCATGAGTGTGGCATGTAGTCATGTTTTTACATGACACGCATCTCAAGATTATCATGTTTGCATCAGTCACATACATTCGTCATCTATTCGCGTCCCGTTATACCAAGTTTGATATATGCGAAGCTAGTGAAATGGCTGCGAGTGCATCATGAGCGTGGCATGTAGTCATGTTGTTACATGACACGCATGTCATGATTTGATCAATTCATACCATACCAGTTTTGCAGCATGTCATGTGAACGAAACCACCGCAAAAGCAACAAGCCCATAAAATGTAAATCGACATACATGTCATGATTTTCATGTTATGACTAGTCAAATATCCTCGTCATATAGTCAGGTTATGCCATACCAAGTTTGGCAACGATGCCGTTATTCAAACGGCCAGGAGAGCTAAAAGTCGTAGGCGGATAGATAGATAGATAGATAGATAGATAGATAGATAGATAGATAGATAGATAGATAGATAGACAGACAGATAGATAGATAGATAGATAGATAGATAGATAGATAGATAGATAGATAGATAGATAGATAGATAGATAGATAGATAGATAGATAGATAGATAGATAGATAGATAGATAGATAGATAGATAGATAGATACGCTCAAAGGCACCGAAGGTCGCTAAGAATTGCTTTGCATTTAAAATTACGTAACTATTCCGAGTATAAAGTGCTCTACTGTGGGAGAGTCTATGCCGTTCAATGGGCAACACACTAGATGAGGCCCCTTATTGCGAACCGATCGACGACAAAGTTATTCGTGATGTCATGCTGAATTCGAGTACTTAACAAACCTAAATGGTCTGTCCACGCAGACCCTTGATTGCGCCGCTGATTTTACTCAGAAAATTTCAGCCACGTGGTAAGTTTTGTTAAAGATTATGTCGTATATATTAAGCCATATGCAATATTGCAATATTTTAGGTGGAAACGGCAAATCTTTAGCTTCTTTTATGCTCTTTATTTACAAAACGCAGATATAGTGTCTATATTTTGAAAATAAACCACATTGCACAACTCTTTTCGTAGATGACAAACGCAGCGTGGTGTTGCGGGAGGGATTGCTACTGACTATACTGGACTCTAACCAAGGAAGCCTCTAACCAACTGCACTACGTTCATGCGATCGACATCGCCGTTTTCATCAGAATTTTCTCTGTCACTTTATTACAAGGAACGCCGAAGGTTCCTTGTAATAAAGAGACAGAGGACAGAAAAACTTTTGCGAAGCATCTGGTTGGGTAAGTTAGTAATCATTTAAATGCGAAGCTTTCTTAGTGAACGTCGGCGACTTTGAGCGTATCTATCTATCTATCTATCTATCTATCTATCTATCTATCTATCTATCTATCTATCTATCTATCTATCTATCTATCTATCTATCTATCTATCTATCTAGATCTCTGGCGAGGCGTTGTGAGAAAAACGTCATCGATTCATTTTCATTGTTTCATTGATTGCGAAGCTTACTTTCTTAGTTCCCGAACTCGGGGAACGAAGGACAGGTGGGGGCTGTGGTAAAGCTTGCCTCTCTTGCCCCCCCCCCCCTTCCCCCTTTAATGGGCAACCCAGAATGTTCCTGTCGTGGCCCTCAATATGAAATGTACAAAATATTTCACGATTTTAAATCGCGAAAGGCGTTTACAAAAGAAACGGGACGATGCGTAATTGAATTTTTATGAAGCAACAATACACAGTGGGCAAGATTGCAAGAGGAATATATTTAGAGGTGCGCGGTTCCTTCGTCGAAAACAAGATGCGACATCCCGCTCTAGACATTGCAGGTTCATCGGTTGATGCCACGAGCAGTGATGGTGTAGCAAGTGCAATGCCTTCAGGATTCGCACAATTTAGGGCAATCACGGTAAAAACTTTGACGGGCCAAACATCATGTATTAGCATCGGCTCACCTGGCCACTCGATTTACATTGTATTCAGTACCGGTTCAAATTCGTCCGGCCAGACACGTCAATGCAGAATAAAGAGAGTTTGTGTGCCATATACTTTGTCACGTTTGTTTACGCTCCCAAGTTGTCACAATGAATATATTAACTAGCCCGCCTATCAGCTGTTCTGTATAGAGGGGAACCGCTGAAAAGTGTGCCTGAAAGTTTTCCTTTTGTACGAAGGTGTATGGTTTTTCGGCTTTCAATGCTGCTATTTAATATTCGAATGACTTAAGTAAAATATACAGCATATGTAGACGCATGTCTATAGGTGAACAAAAACTCACGCCAGAAAAATTTCATGCTAAATAAGTACCACCAACTCAAGCATTCAAGTGAAGGAGCGAGCAACAACTGCAAAAATTTCGCCTCTTAAATCTTTTTTTCTTAACATTCACCATACCTAACGTGAATTTTTCAAAACTAGCATGGATGAGATAATGCAAGACTGCGTTTACTATTCCCTGCAGGTGTCGCTACTGTTGAGACTCAATTATAAATTCTATCGAGAACACCGCTCTATTATAGGCGCTGAGACAATGCCTAATAAGGAAAAAAAGTTCCTCTATGTGAGCTGCAGACAAGATAAGTGAGCACACTGCGGATATAATGCCGCTTCTCACGCCTCCTAATGCATAACTAATCTCGGCGAACCACTTAGGCAAAATAGCGGGGTGTGCGATTTGCTTGCAACAAAGGTTAAAAAAAACTGCCTTATAGAACAAAGACGACGTTGTCTTCCTGCGAAACGCTTCGAGTGCTCCTATTTGCAATCCCTTTCAAGGGCAATCTGAATTACTGGGGTGTGTACACTGTCCGGTCACACTCCAGGGATCTTAACAAGTGCCTCGAGACAAGCAATATTTTCTTTTGCCTCTTTCTTCTTCCATCCAGCCTAGTCGTCCAGGTGTCGTTCATATTCCTTTATATGTTCGTACGCCATCTACGCTCCAAGGACAACCATTGCAGGACATCGAGGGCCGAAGTGGCCCCGAGGAACGAAGTGTTGTCAGTGACGAAGTCAAGTAGTCGCTCGACACCTAATGCGATCGAGGCTGTATAATTTAGGATTTATACCGCGTGCGTGTCCCGGGCTCGCGTCAAAAGCAATAACACCGTTACGTTTCCCACACTACGAGTGGGACAGAGCGCAGCAACTGGAACGGCTTTTTTCAAAGCAGCAGCGAGGATTATTACAGGAACTGCGAAGGCAGCGCTACACGATCAAGAGCCCGTGTCATTAATTGCGGCCTGCCCGAACGACCGCCGGTGCGCGCGGAACCAATAAAAAGGAAAATGGATGAAAAGCCTGTTACGCCTGCTCGAGGTCGCCTGTTGCGCCGGCTTTCTCATGCGCCTTTTTGTTTGTTTTTGATTTTCTAATCCCCGATCATTCACGAGAACAACTGGTGAGGTATGGTCCAACCGTGCAAAGAAACGCGCCTGCATGCATTCGTACCAACGTGCGTTGGTAGAACATCGTGCGATACAACTAGCGCACTCAGTTAGGCACGAGGTGAGCGATATGCTTCTGAACGTAATGAAGATAGATCGGACACAATGAGTCGGAATGCGAATAGCACCTTGTTTAAGGAAAGCTGTTGTCAACACGCGTAGATAAGCCGATATGGTAATAGCGGGGCATCGCCTGAAGGCACAACAGTTGAGTAGCAAAATGCTCGAGATCCTTACCCCAGAAGGGAAGAGTCGTCTGAGCCGTTCGCACTCGCTCAAAGAGTTGTGTGAAAGGTCAGAGGCGGTAACCTGAGTACATTGACTTACATAAGAAACAGTCCAGCACACGTGATCACTCACTCGCATAATAGCCCCCACCTTTAGAAACACGCTCCCGTCCGTGACGTCACGGAGCAGCCACTGCTGTTGGCTCCTGCGTCAGCAATTTACTCGTATGGGTTGGAAAATGCTAGAAACAGTACTCTGCCGTCCGCGGCTCTACAGACAAAATTCCCGTCCGATGATCAAAGTATGACAGGAGTAATCGATAAATTATGCTGCCTTTTAAAAAGAAAAAAACCCAACAAAAACAAAACAGGTACCATTTTTTTCACATTAACGCTTTTGTGCGGCAGCGTTACGCCCATGGGGGCTCCATTAACGATGATGGCGAGCTCGTCTTTTTACTACAGCATCTGCGGAATGCACCATAGCATTCGACTGACCTGCCAACATCGAAGTCAATGCAGAGCCACCCACAAGGAGAACATGCGATGCTTCGTTACGTTAAAATCTTGTCTGCACATATAAGCATAATGGGTATAACTTTAACTGAAAAGAAGTAGCTGCGTTGAAGGCTGCTGCACAAGTCGGTTGTCGACCTTCTGAAACGTGACTACCCCAATGAAAAATGCTCCGCCCCTTTCCTGCCTGTCAACACGAAATACACCGTACTTGTTCCCGTAACACAGAATTAAAATATTAGATAGATAGATAGATAGATAGATAGATAGATAGATAGATAGATAGATAGAAAGATAGATAGATAGATAGATAGATAGATAGATAGATAGATAGATAGATAGATAGATAGATAGATAGATAGATAGATAGATAGATAGATAGATAGATAGATAGATAGATAGATAGATAGATAGATAGATAGATAGATAGATAGATAGATAGATAGATAGATAGATAGATGTCCAACAAAGTACGACGCTGGTTGATTGCCTTCAGTGAAGATATATTTACACATATTCTTCTTAGCTTGTGAGAAAGCAGAGAAAGGTTTAGTTATTAATTATCTGCCATGAAGCTGAATTTTACACATACTTTTTCTTATATTGTGTTAAAACAGAGAAAAACTTTGTATGTAGGTTGGGTCAGGGATACTTCTGTCCTGTGAAGACGGTATTCGTTTCCGAGCTGTTAGCTAAACTCAAAGCCTCACTATAAAAAAAATAGGTCTGTGCTGATATTTACACAATATGACTGGTCGTAACTTCACTTACTTTTGATGCCTTAGTCACTCTATATACTTTCTTGTTGATGTAGTGGTGGTTAAAACAGAACACCTCGAATGGTCGCAGTCAAGTGTTTGGTCTCCATAAGCAGCTAGATTATACCGCGCCCGTGCGTATCCAAAGGCGCCTATTGTCTCGGCGCACCAAGGCAAGCAATGTCTTGTGCAGTCGCTGTGAGACGGGGAGGTGGTGATGAAGAGGCAGCGCATTTGTCGGTCCCGTTCTGTTGGTGGAACAGCTTTTTTATCGGAGAACCGGGCTGCAGCGCACCCCGTCAGCTGTCCGACGTGAGAAAACAAGGAACCCTCCTGTGTCCGCCAGACGCGGGCGAGCTCGCTGAGCAATGCATTCAACGCATACGCAGTACCCGCAGCAGGAAACCGGGATATATAGATCGGCACTCGTGTGCCACCAAGTTCTAGTGATTGGGTGAAGACTTTCAAAAGGAGCTGGGAGCCTTCGCGTTTCGGCTCTCACATGGCAGGCTCGCTGAGACCGTCTTACTGATGACGCTGTCTAGATGGCTATTGACCGCGCTTTAAAAAGCCCCTAAAAAACATATAAAGATTTAAACAAATGAAGGAACGGGTGCAGTACTCTTTCCTCAGGCGTCTCGTCATTTCAACGCACTTCTCGACGCCAGAAGGGAAGTTCACGCGACGTGATCAGAGTAAATATTGTCTACATGTACACAGAGAAGGAATATCAGTCGTCAATGATCTTCGTCACGTCCGCTTACGACTGCACAACGGAGGCAAGGACGCGTAGACGACAAGTGCCAAATCGTGAATGACTCAACATCTAAAACTGAGTCTCTACACGTGCTCTATGAGCAAATAGTTGGCTCACTTGTATATATCACTTGTATAAAGGGTAGCAAAGGCGATAAAAAAAATAGCGTTCTCTAGTTTTTGAGCTCGCACTGGTTCAGTGGCCCTTTAAGCTTCTCGGTCACTAGTTATAGCTGCATGGTCCATCTCGCGATGTCACACAAGTCTCTTCTGAGAAAACTTTGCTTGCTGAAAGCAAAGACATCATATTCGGGTCGGTGACTATAATTATGATGCCAATGATGATTATGATGATCCTGTCACAAGTAGTGTTAGCCTCACAGACTTAGATGGTGATTTCTCCGCCTGAGCTTGCATCAGGGTTGCGTGAGATATGGAACCATGATTAACTTATGCCAGGTTTTCACAGTAGAATCCATGGAATGCACAAAAATACAAAAAATGCTTTATTTGATTGGCGTGATTTTCACCTATTGTTAACGCCATCATCCCTTTGTTACCTACATCTGACATCGAAATATCACGTCCTCTGGTACTTCGCTCTTTCTTCGCCTCGATTAAGTATCGCAACGGTTTCTTTTTAGCGATCGCGACAATGTGAACTCGTGCATGCTATAGGTTATGCGACCAGGCTACCATTACCATTTATTCTTGTTTTCTGCATATTTATAGTGTATATCGAAGCAATTATCAGCCCATAAAGCGGTATACATCCTAACAAGGGAACAATTTTCTCGTGTCGTTTCTTGAGGTGCTTTTCATTTTCGGTTTATGCATAAACTACCAATCAAAATGATTTCAATGATACGAACGAAGTACACTGAGAAAAACCCGAAATAAAACACATTCACAGCACGTATACCAGGTTCCCTCAATGAAAGTCAATGGAGCGCGCCCTTTTCCAAATAACACACACGCCTCCACACGTACAACGCACGTTATTATGTATGCACAGAGACAGCAAACAGAGCACATGACGCCGAAGGGAGCGAGTACAAACACTTGTGACAAAACAAGCATGAAAAAAAAAGGAATAAAAAGCGCGCGGGCGTATATAGATACACGACACTGTCTTGGTCTAATTACCACTCGCGTACGGTTGGTGGGCAAACGACCTTCGGACGTCGAATCGCGATCAGCCGCCTCCGAGATGCAGTACGAGGCCAAGGACGCCGCTTTCTTGACTTTCTTTTTCTCCTGTTGTATTTTATTTTCGTAGTTTCTTTCGCCGTACTCTGCGTTCAGCATAATCCCCCAACCGTTGACCGACCAACCGGTCCCGTTGCGTAGTTAATTCTAACGACGCAAAGGGTCACCCTTTGAAAAGAGGTTGTACGGCATGGCATGCATGTACTACATGCGCACGTGGTGAACGTGCAGAGGGTGCGCGCGCGTGCGTGCGTAGAATGTCGTGAGCATACACATTTACGAGACAGCAGCGAGACCTGAACACAGTCTTGTCGGCTCGAACACGGGTCATAAAAAAAGCCACTATGTGAAAGCCGGCGCCATCATGACGCACTCGAGCGCCAGGTATGCATTTATATTATGGGGCTCAATCCGTAAAACGTACGCCCGATGTGTTTCTTTTTTTACTGTTGTGTGAGTATATCTCTTTGCGAGAAGACGTCCTGCTAGACGTGACCATGGCTCGTCGACCTCTGCTGAATTTTGTGGACCAAACGGATCTGGCTATAAGAGCGCGCAGGGTCCTACAATAACGGGGCCACATTTAATCCCCCCCCCCAAGAAAAAAAAACAGAAACAAGCCCTGTTCTTGATCCAAACTATGAAAATCAACTGATGTTATTTATTCGACATGAGTTGTCTTCAGTGTTGCCATTATCGTTAAAAAACACGCAGCAATTAAAATGGGCGCTGAAGTAATACGTAAAGGTCCGAATGAGCGAAATCAAAGCTTATTTGTCGCCTACTCCCTCCCCTCTAATTAGTTAGAGGTGGCGACATTTTTACCGTTTCCATCCATCGACCGCCTACGTCTTTGCGCTCTCACGGTCGTCGTTTTTAAATCAGTATATGCCGGAATTCGCGTACGAGCACATGAGTGTATGACGAACGCTATTCGAAGGTTATGGAAAGGACAACGTGACTTCCCCGGAGCGTACGTGATGAAATCTTTTTCCTCGGTCACGTGTCGCACCCACCCAAATACAGCTATCCCGTAGTGCGTGAGTGTGCGCCACAGGTGAGTCAGAGTTTTGGCACATTAGAAATGGTTACGCGAGAACATGCGTGAACTCGTCTCGCAGAGCTCGTCTCGATAGGAGGCCGTGTCATCGTTGTCAATGGGTGACATATGCCGATGTAAGCAAATAATAAAAATCACGGCTTGAGCCGGGGTCGAACCCACGTGTTATAGTAGTCAAGGATTTTACCCCAAGAGCCATGCCAATGCTTGAAACTTTTTTTTGGAATAAAACTCTGTACAAGCATTAGCTCAGTATATACAGCGCCAATAGCGGTAGAAGACGGTTGCCTACCCGATTTTATATCAATGCAACCAACATTAAATATATGAACCTCTGATTATGCAAGTTATAGGGAATTGTGGCACACTTGTCTGTACAGGTCATATCACGGCGCAGAAATGTGCACGTCAAGGCGCTAAAACTGACCTCTCTGCTCTATCGTGAGTGCCAACATAACGTCAGATGTCGGACCCTTTACACACCAATGTACACTGTATGTCTGATAGGCCGATGATATTGACAGAATTACTCAATTTACACGAAGACGACGCTTTTAATTCTCATAACACTTAGATCAAAGCGAAAACTTAGCATAGGCTGTTGCACGCAGTTTGATTCGCCTGCTAATGAACCCTTAACAAGTCCCATTGCGTGGGACCTGCCGGGTTTTTATTTTTCGTATTCTGGTTTATTTCTGCCGAAGTCCCCACTTTTCTTTTTTCTCTCTATACCTTCGTAACTTATATACTTGCTGCATTGCTTCTATAAAATTACTTTCCTTTTATTTTTACTTTCCTCCCTGAAGAGTAGGCAGGCTTATGCTCTTCAGGTGGAAGTTGCCAGCTTGCCCTCTTCACATTACTATTATCTTCTGATGACTGTTAGATATATAACCGCTCAGCCACTGTAATGACAGGCAAACGGAGATGGAAGGGTGGCATACTATTATAATATTGGCTCACTCACGAGCTTGACGCGGAAGCTCATAGCTAGCGATGAATATTGCCCACTGGATGGCCAGTCAGTGACCCGACAAACGCGAAATCCGCCGTACGCCGGCTCTCAGGTTCGAGTCTTCTCTCGACTCCAGGCCGCACTCACTCGACGCCCATTTTTTCATCAAAGTGACACCGTCAGTGCCTACACATACTGAGGTTCCTCCCACTTCCTTTACGCAACTACTTCCCTCTCTGTCTTTTTTGTGGCCGCAGCAATGCCGAATGATTAGGGTTGCAGAAACACGTAAGCTCTGCCGCCTGCGTCATGCAGTGGTCAATTACTTGACCGCTGTGCCATGACTGGTTTCTTGCCGCGACCGATATCTGTTTCCGACCAATCTCTGGAAATTCGGAAGACAGTCACGTGACCAGACAGGGCGGTCAGCTGAAATCTCGAGACAACCTCGGATGTCGGAAGGCTCCATCTGCCAAACGAAGATGTCCGTGCAGCTGTACGTCACGGTGTATCTACGGTGCTCGTCGGCTAAGCCGAAGGTGTCCGGTTAAACCACGGTCGCATTTCGAGTGAGTTGAAATGCGGCGCATACAGTGCGTTGTCAGTAAGCGCTAATGAGCACCAGACGGCCAAAATTTCCGGAGCCCCCCACAACGGCGTGCATCGTATATATAGTCATATCGTAGCTTTGACACCTGAGACCCCCAGATATTCTCATTACCATGTAAAGCGTTCTTCCACTATATAAGGAACAACAGCGAAAGAGGTACTGCTGAGGGTTCCAAGTTGAAGATGTCGCTGGGTGTCCGAGGTTCGTGCTGTTGGCCTTGATATGTTAGCCATATATTGCGGGAAATACCCCCAGCTTCTGCAGCTGAACGACGCTCTGGAAGCTGAAGGACACGACGATCAGTGCAGTCTGTCACGTTCAGTGATATCGCTAATGAGGCACCGAAAGCGGAGCCGCAAGTTAGACCTGTCGTGCGGACGTGACTGCCGTGGTGCTGTCTGTATACATGGTCTTTAGTAGAACTTATCTGAGAGATGACGGCATCCACATTTCTTTACCGAGGCCACAGGAAACTGTTGAAGTGAATACAAATGAGAACGTCGACTAGTAAAGCCTCATGGGCGATAGTTGAGCCAGAAAATACAAAGTGCCGGCATTTACGCAGAACGCGTAAGGTACATTCGCATGACATGCCCATGTTCTCTGTATTGTATTGCCGGTTTTGGGGGATGTATCCCTCTATGCGCGCACGTTTGGAGAGGCTGGTATGGATCATGTATCCTTACCACGATACACAGCATCGCACCGCTGCAAGTCCTCTAAGGAAAGATGCACCAAAAACACGCCAAGCGTTGTGAATGCTGGCTCCGGCACGATGCGAGAACGGCGATAACACCAACGCAAACAAAAAGGAGGCAGCTTAGCCTCGCATCTCGCTTGATACGAAGGTAATCCTTCTGTGTGTTTTAATATTTTTTTCAACCTTCATACTTCTATTCAGGCAGCAGATTGCACAAATTACACACGCCTCGTATAGGCCTCGCAGTGTCACGTGCTACTTTGACGTACGCAGGGCCATTTCATCACCTCCACCATGTTGGGACGCACGCCCGTGAAATGAAGGTTGAGCGGGGTTCAGTCTGGCAGTTCACCTTTCAATGGCGCGCGTAGCACTGTAAATCTTGGCAGAAGAGATTATGAGCGCCTAGTGCATGCATTCCTCTACACTTGTTGAAATTTTCAAGCCTTTGTAAGGGTCCTTCAAGGTGTTCACAGAGAAAAGAAATATTGAGCCTGTGTGGTTAAAGCAAGTTAATAAGAGGTGAAAAAGACCCTTATGGTCTATTGCGCTCTGGCTTTTTTGCACCTGTGTAACACTTCTCAGTAATGCCGAAAAGAAGCATGTTTATTCGACGGTGTACACTTTACTCACCATGGAGGACTAGAAATCGAGAGACCTTATTCTGCGAACCCTACGAGGGAAAAAATGCATGACTATGCTGAACCATTACGTCTTCGTACCATCATGTCGTAAACAGAGATCGCACACGTATTTCTTGAAAATTTTCAATTTTGTCGAAGTTTACTCTGCCTATATTTGCGATTTTGGGAGCCTAAAACAGTTTTTTGCCCGCCTCTTTTCTTGGCGCCTAAAACCCAGTTTTTTAGTGCCTATAAAGTCAGCCTGCAGTGTACTCCTTACACGATGAGCGGTGCGTTCAGATAACCTGTCCCGTGACCCTCCACTCTCTCGTGCACTCTTCACAACACAAGAAGCGGCCTCGCGATGGCGTATTCCTGTTGGCCGGCCCAAGTCGTAACTCCCAGCCGGTCCGACCGCCCTTGTTTTCTCATAGTCTCCAGCACCCCCTCCCCCTTCTCTTTTCGTCATAAAACAACGGATGTAAAAGAAGGGTTCACTGTTAAAGGGGACATTCGCGTGCAAAGCACTCTCTTGCTCTCTTGTTTCGGTCTCTTGCAAAATTTATTGGCAGATTTTCGTATGAACGTACTCGTCTTCACAGTTATAATACATTGAGAGTAGATCAGTACCGTGTGCGATTTATATTTGCGCATTCACCAGCAGTCAGGCGGCCAGCTCCAAACACGCAGGGTTCCCTTTACCACTGGGTCGCTATGTACCAGTGCAATCTAGGGACTACGACATGTGCATTTCTTGTGCGCGGGCTGAGAGCAAATGACTATGATCAAAATGTTCATTTATAAGAAAATGTTATCGCACGGCTGAGCTATTGTGACCTCATCTGATCCGTGTAACTTGATTCAGAAGTGCCCTCTACCCTTACGCGTGCGAGTTGACGATCTGTGACCCCGCATCATTTCCTTGGACGCTTACCCGGCAGGATAGCTGTCACTGACGACATAATTATGAGCGCACATACTCGTCATTTCAATGAGTGGCCTGATACACGCGAAAGTTAGCTCTCCGATGTACACTCCGTGCTGCACTTTCGCGTTTCTTCTGCGCCTACGGTGATAGCTGAGTTCAGGGCATTGATACCTAAACCCGCGAGAAATACTTGTATAGTTATACAGTGGTGCGACACGAGCATTTACCCGTAAAGTTGTAGGTCGCAGGCTTCCCGCATCCGCCAGCTTGTCAGCGCTTTCAATGAAGCGAGGGAGCCCGGCCACGCTCTGTGGCCTAATGTCGACAGCTCATCGAGATTAAACGACAAGTCTTATTCAACAGAATACGACACCAAACACGAGCTTCGGTGTTCTCTGTCAAAAGGCTTCGACTGATTTCTTCTCGGCCCTGCGAACAGTGGCTTTGCCAACTACCACACCAACCCACTCATGGCCGCAAGTAGAAGCAGAGGCACAACAGACGCGCAACAGCACCAAAAGAAAAAAATCTGCTGTGGTAACTTTAGAGGCGACGACGACGTTTGAACACGGTGACTAGCGGGCACGTTCCTTTAGATTTCGCACGCACCATCACGATTACACGTTCATCGTGGGGAAAAGGAAGCTTTCCTCTACGTGTTGCAACGCCATGAGGTTTGCCCACTACAAGCGCGCGTCGTACTAACAACGCACTCGAACGATTGAAACGGTTAAAGACACGCACGTTAGCGGCCTCCGCTTAGCTGCAGGCTCACTCTGTCTACGACACGCGGGGCAGCACAAAAGAATTCGCGACAAACACAACACGGCTATCGACTTGCAAGCGAGCGCGCACACACGCGGCCCTACACGTACCCCGCAGAGGGGTTGCAACACAGCGACACAAATGCAATGAGCACTGCAGTGCAACAAAGCGATGTCCTCGACAGCGTGCGATGCACGCTCGTGGATATGCGCGTAGACGTAAACACAAGCGCGACTAAGCACGAGAGACAGGATGGCGTCGGAAAAAAAAAAGAAGTAAAACTGACAACGCCGGGGGCGGTGCACAGCTTTCGGGACAACGCGATGCGGTTTGCTTGTGCAAGCAAACTGTCGAGTGAAAGCTACACGAGAAGTCGAAGGCGTTGTTGTTGTTGTTGCCGCTACTAATGTCATCGTCATTGTTTGTCGTAGCTCCAGTCTGACGTGACGCGAATGCAGGAAAACGTAAAAGAAAGAGCCTGGATTCTTCGACGAGAGACCAACAGCCCCAGGCGTGCAATCGCGAAAGGTCAGCCGCACTGAGAAGCGATTCAGTGCACTCACGGGTCACAGCGGATCGTGTTGCACGTGGATCCACAATGCTGCGATGTATAGTTATGACGGCACCCATGTCCCTAGGAGAGACACCCCTCGTCTAGCCACTTCAAGCTCGGCCGTACTTCGCGTGCTTTAGAATGGTACATGTGCGACTGGGTATAGCCACTAGTTCCAGGGGCACAGGCGAGGTAGCTCCCACGGCAGGTGGCTGTAAATACGGCACGTGGATAGCTCTTTCCCTTTACATCCCCTATGCCCACACAGCTTCCGAAACTTCTGTCTTTAATTTGAGGCACGTCTGCTGACTAGCCCCCACTGCCGAGAAGAGGGGTCCACCCCAAACCCCTTTACGCAAAAACAATCAGGGCTATACGGCACTGCCCACTGCAACACAGCACATTTCATGAGATTTGCTTCATCACCGACGAGCATGGTTCAGTAACTGTCATTGCATTTTGATGAGGCTCCCGTGTGCGACATGCAGATTAGCATACAAAGCCGTTAATTCAGAGATCATAAGAAATTGGGAAGATCACAAAGTGCGGCCGTAACGAATGTCGACTTCGCTATGCCAATTCGGAACAAGAGAACCACTTAAAAATTATACCCTTGAAGATGGCACAGAATCACTCAAGAGGCTTATATTATAATAGAAAACTTTGGTTTCCGCTCTTTGTTTCCCCTTTTCAACTTAGTACGGGAAGTTGCAGTTTTTTCACTATTACAAATAATGGTGGTAAACAATGCAAATGACACAGCTCTCTCTTTCTGATTATGACAGGGAGAACAAGGAGAATCGTGAACGACGTACTCTTCTACAAACGTCAGTATTCAATGTTAATTGTGACCAATGAGACCACAATTACAATAGCACCGCGGCCTACCTTGAGTGCATGAAGCTTCAATGCTATCATACATCGCACAATAGGCGTAATACTTTGTGCTACGGACAGCTATTTCGATGTCCGCGAATTCATCTAGCGCTTCCACGCAGCAATTTCCATTCGACATGTTCCTTCCCACTTACATTTCGAGACCCGGTTTAGAGCTGGTATATATCTACGTGCCTTGCATTTTGTGGAAGATACATTCCACCCACACACATAGAATACGAGCAACGGAGCTAACAATTGTGCATTCATTGTACAACGTTGCGATTCGGCGACTCCCTGCGCAACGCGACAGGTAAGCGCAATTTCGAGGTATTTCCTCCTTTCAGGTTAGTTTTCCGCCTTGGTCTCCAAAAAGCCATTTCGAGCACGCCATCACAATCGCGAATGGTTTTTCTTCACGCGGTATAATAGTCCCGTCCCGGTGGCGTATTCAGCTTCCACCACACCCCTGTAATAATCCATCGCTCGAACGGGGAAACTGCGGCCACGCTTCCGTCTTTCAGAGCCACGACAAAAATTACACTGCACGCATGCCGTCAACGGTAAATGGCTGTCAAGCGTTCATACTTTTTTCTCTTCCGTGTCTCGAAGTTATTTATATTATCTGAAAAGAAACCAAGCAAATAAAGGGAGAAAAGGAGTCTGCCACTCGAAGACTAACAATTGGTTACGAAAGGCACTTCTGTACGCGGCACGCGGACGTTGGCATAAAGAAAGCTAATCCTCAAAATAGGAGCGAGTTCAGAATGTATTCCAAGACCAGATGTCCAGCACAAGTTGGCCGCATGCCTCCCGCAGTCCTCGCCGTCTGCTACCCTTTTACGCGTGCCAGACGAGCGGTCGTTTAAAAACTGCACCGTGCGTTGTGCAGAGACCGGTCGTGGCATGCGTTCAGTGTTGTAGCATATAAAGTAGGCACAGCCTTAAGGGGAGGGCTCGGGGAAATTACGCGGGAACGCATTGTCTTTTACTCTCTCCTACGTACGGCGGAGCCTGATGCCTGGCAGTGCCGGCTTTCATTTATTTATGTATATCTCTCTTCAACACTCGGAGAGGGTATACGAGACGCGCACGTGTGCTAAATTTGTACGCCGCTGCAGAGCCACTGAACGAGGACCGCGTTCCGACTCGTATACGTTGCCTGTCATGCCTCTACTTTTATTGCTCTGTGTTATACTTTTTTGTTTTTACTGTCGGAAAATTCTCATGGTATTCACGTATTGATGGTTTGCCTGCCCAAGTATAGGGCATTCAGTTTAGGCGGGTTTTTCATCATTAGGCGGAATGTTACAGGTCACCATATTACGTACACTGCACACTTGAGGCCAACAAAAAAATAACAGCTAGAAAAGTGGCTGTTCAAACGCGGTCACTGTCTGTCATAAACCCTAGTCTTTTTTTAACATGCAAAACTGTGCACTCGTAAGCGAGTTCTACAGCAAGGAAATCACGTCACGTTTACGTGTGTTTTCCATTCTTTTTCCTGTTGTTTGGTTGGTTGGTTGATTTGTTGATTAGTAAATATTATTGATGGTCCTGCCAAACGTGAGTAGTGCGCTGCAAGCCAACCAAATGCAGTGGTTTTCTCGTCTGCGAGAACTCTTTATTATTATTACTATTATTAAGGTCATGGATGACTTATCGAACACTAAGTTTGACCATCGGGGACGCGGGATGAAAAAATCGTCATTGCTTTATGACGTCACAGATCCCCAAAGTTTGTGACGCCATGATGATGTCACAGTGACATCTCGTGACACCATCACGGGGCGCGACATCACGTGCTGACGTTATCACATGGCACCATAGCGTGGTCAAAGATGGTTGGTCTGATCACGGAATCACCATTTATAAGTTTAAAGGACACGTCGCACAATCGCGTTTCATACCACTGATGCTCATTGGTGACTTCTAAGCGCTCATCACAGAATATTTGCGAAGCTCCTCACAGTTGGAGCTTGACCCATAGCGCAGAGCACCCGTTTGTGTTTACAAGCGGAGGTAAACGATGGGCAGTGATGATTTAACGTTTTGCACTGTGAAGCCGCAGTATGCCCAACACAGCAACTGTTTAAAAAAAAAATGCCCGTAGCTTCCCTCGGGGGAACACTGAGGAGGATGCGGAAGCGGTTCCGCCAACAGTTTGGCCGGCGCTGGTCGAAGGGACGTCGATCATTCTGTTTGTGGATTCGTTGGCATTCATTTCACGGCAACTTCGGACGTCGACGCGCCGTACAAACCAACGGACGAGCGGCAACTGAGCGAGCGAGCGCCGACCTTGAGTATATATACAGCGCGACGGCGCATGCGCTGTCAGCTGTCGAATGTTCTCGAAGGAGAAGCGCGTGCGCGGCACAGATGGCGACGGTGCGACGGCGCATGCGCTGTCAGCTGTCGAATGTTCTCGAAGGAGAAGCGCGCGCGGCACAGATGGTGGGCGACGGCGCGACGGCGCATGCGCGCGCGTCAGCTGTCGAATGTTCGAGAAGCGGTGCGGACGGCGCGGACGGCGCACTACAAGGCGCGAGTATAAGATGCTTCCGCATCTAAAAAATTATTCTATCGTGGGACGCAACAAACACTAGTATGGTACGAGCGTCCATACAACAATCACAATAACAAACTAACCACGAAGAACAACATGTGTTTAGAAAAAGTGGGTAACGATTTAGGGTACTACAGGTACTCTACTATGGGAGAGCTTAAAGCCGTCCCGTTCTACGACACTGATTAAGTTGGACGGCTTCCGATTTTGTGCACCAGAGAGACACTAGACACGTATGGTGAAGTAATTTTTAACTTATCATGCCCATCCACCTTGAGCGCTTTCTTAACGCCTCCTCGTATAACCGTAGGTGTTGCCCAAGGTTCCCTTTCAAATTATTTGTCAAAGCATGCATCCTCTATCAATGCACAAAGTCAACATGCTTATAGTGTGGTACCTATTTTTTTGGAAGCATATGTCCTTTAGCCAACTTATGATAGCAACTCAACCGGCCTGAGAGAAGCTGTGACTGTTCTCGGACCATGTTGCTGTCTATATTACTTGGATAGTGCTCCAGTTACTAGATTTCTTTTTTTTTTCAATTGTGACATTCTCTTCTTCTCTTTCAATGTTTGACATCTCATTATTTCCTTCCTAAGTACAGGATAGAAAACCGAAGTCTTCCTCCGGTAATCTTCCCTGTCTTTTATTTATTTTCTCTCTCTATGGTAGCAACTTAGCTCGCTGTGAGACAACACGCCCTTCTAGTAGCAGGATCAAGAGTCTTTTGAGTGTTTTAGATGCCGAGCATCTAATACTCGAGGCTTGTAGTGCGGCACCGTCCGCAAGCTTCCTCCTCCTTCTTCCACCATCTGTGCATCCCTTCCTCCTCTACACACCGCGCGCACTTCACTCCTCCAGCATCTGTGCACCCTTCCTCCTCTACACACCGCGTTCGACATCTACAATTCTCCTGATTCTCCAGTGGACGCGCATGCGCCGTCGCGCTTCGAGAACATTCAACAGCTGACAGTGCATGCGCCGTCGCGCTGTATATATACTCAAGGTCGGCACTCGCTCGCTCAGTTGCCGCTCGTCGGTTGGTTTGTACGGCGCGTCGACGTCCAAGGTCGCGGTGAAATGAATTCCAACGAATCCACAAACACAATGATCGACGTCCCTTCGACCAGCGCCGCCCTTTCGCATACGTGTGTACGTGTTCACTCATTTAACACCCCCTCCTACAACCACGTTAACTAATTTAGCCATCGACCCAAGTAAGTCGCAATTTAACACCCCATTTCACAACCACGTTAACCAATTTAGCCATCGACCCAAGTAAGTCGCACTTTAACACCCCGTTAACCAATTATATGCTCCGCATCCTCCTCAGTGTTCCCCCGAGGGAAGCTGCGGGCAATTTTTTTAAGAAATCTATAGTGCGAAAGTAACCTCGAATTCACCGGCAGGCCCAACCCTAGAAAAGCTGGCGCCCGTGTCGGTGTGACGTGCAAGACAGCATATGAGCGGTGGCGGCGTCTGCATCGGGAGCGTCGACGCGTTCTGACAACACTATTTTACAATTCCACCTGCACTGTGATTCTTATTGAGGGGGAACGTTTTCCCGCTGTAGCTGTTCTCTTGACATTTCTTGAAAGCAGTGGCATGACGTCTCCCTTTAGACAAGTTTGGTTGAACGTCGTCTGCCACAGCGCTGCGGACGCTGCTACCATTAGAAACTGTTGGCGAATTTTGTGCGCAGAGCTACTGTGGGTCGGCAGCGTCTCAGAAGGCCCTATTACACGCGCATCCCACGACCATCTAAAGAAGGGTTTGACTTCAAAATCTGGGAAAGCATGAACTTCGCTTACGCGTACTGCCGTTTCTGTCAGCATTAACTTTATATTGTCCGGAATATTGGTTTTATAACACTGCCCCGAAACTGAACGAAGCTGGCACACAGAGTCTTATATTGCTACAGTTGTTTAGTAGTGCAGGTACAACGCACTGATCTACGTCAGCTAAGTCCTTGCTTTACGAGCTTGGGCGATGGTCAAGTTCCAAGCAAACAGGAAAAGCCTTGAAAGCTGACATAAACTCAATGTGAAATAGACCCTTTCGAATATTCTGTCTGGCAACATGGCTATTTCGCCATATCTTGTTCACTCATGCGAGCTGGTTATAGTGAACTAGAATCATATACTAGCTGGTGAACTGTGTGTCCCTGCGACACCGATGAGCGTTTCCTGCAGCGCACACGGACACCGCTTGCATTCCTGCAGGACGTATATCGCGTTTGGACGGTAACGCCAATGAGCGTCCCATGGGTGAACAAGACACGGCGGAAAAAAATAGTTTTCGGTTTTGTTCGATAGGTGACGCTTAGTTTTGAAAAGGGTGTCCAGAGCACAGCACAACACTGTAGGGTGAAAGGCAGCTCTGTCCTGCTCGGATCGGAAGACCCAAGAGGCCCTCGTGAGACGAGCGAGAACAGCGGCTCGTGCCAATGGGATCCCAGACTAAGCAACCCACTCACCGACATTCTTTCCTCGGTCGCAACTAAATCTTTTATTCTCTCCCTCTCTATTCGGTAAAACAGAGAAAGTTCTTGAATATTTGTCACACAGGAAGGCTGGTGGCGATTAGCGCGTTAGCAAGATAGAGAACCGGTCTATTCTGAAGTAGCGTTTTTCATAAATATCAGTATTTTGTCAGTTTTCGATAATTTGACTGTTTGGTTCGAATAACTCTTTATTCATTTAGATTCGAAAGGCACTGTCCCTCATTGAAATATTGAACCACCAGAAAATTTTTAAACGGTATTGAAATCGGCGCAAACAATTCCATGCTAATATAAATGTTTGCGAAAGTTGATGCACAAATAGGCGAAATGGTTTCACTGGCCTCACAACCCCCCTCGCTCCGTAACAACCACCCTGCTAACTACACTTTGAATATTGTTGCAATATGTTGTAGGCCCATGTGCTCAGATTTGCGTGCACGTTAAAGAGCCGAAGGCGGTCGAAATTTCCGGAAAACAAGAAAAGAAGAAAAAGAATGAAGAAGAATACAACAAATACATGAAAAATGAAACGCAGAAACGAAACGGCAGACAAACAAGAACAAACTAAAAGTTCGTTTGTATGATCTACGCACAGTTTTACGTCTTTCTAATGATGTAATAGGCTAAACCGTTCACGGGAAAGATACGGTTTACCGATTATCTACCCCTTTCGAGCTTTACGCACTTATCTTCCCTCATTCCTTGGATGTGTCGTGACTATATTTTTAACGTACAGTTGTTCGTTTTTTTTTCTGGCTCTAGCAAACGCCAGCAACTGTACTGTTCAAACGGGAAAATATTCGAAAAATATTCGATTTGCCCACGGTTTTGATTACTCGAGTTCGCACACCTCTAACATATATAATTGAGATAAATAACCACACGAATTGAATAAAATGCATACTAGAAGTAATGGTTTGTTGTGCATTAGGCTTTTATTGTTTGAGTGGAAAAGTTTTAATTATGGTACTGGCTCCTAGAGCTTCAGTAAATTTAAACTTTAAGATAACAAAATTGCTAAATTGTGAAGAAACTGTAAAGAAAATGGCGAAAGCTACAGAGACAGTGAGTATGAAGGAGTTCAGCTTACACCAACTCCGATGAAGAAATAAAAACAATGGCACTAAGTGAAGAAGTGTCTCAACAAAATAAAAAGAAAACTCAGAAGACTGATGATAAAAAAAGCAGGATAAATCAACCGATTTCAAGCGTTTCATGCCTCAAGAACTCTTTCAAAATTTTAATGCCTGGTGCCCTACTGTAAACTTCTATTCTTGACTGCAACAAATGTGGCAGTTGTAAAATTCTTACAAAATGAACAGACATTAAAGCAAGTTTTTCCCCAAGTATTATCAAATTACTTCCCGAAAATATCATTTTGGTTGTGTTCACCATGCAGACAATGTGGAAAACAAACTCCGCCGATTGAACCATCTGTCTTTTACATTTGTAGGAGTCATGCCAGCTAGTTTTAGTGGGTGCTATCTGCTTATGTAAACAGCTGTGAATGCACGTGAGCATAAACGTGAATTCAGGTAAGGCTGATAGTAACACTGTAGATGCGATACTAAATACTATAGCTTTTGCCCGTTCCTGCCCAAGAAGCTTTCCGAGAATCCTGGAGAAGTTCTCAAAACTTCTTCACCACTAAAGTGAAGTCAAAAAATGCCCATACTTTCTACATAACCCACGTAGACTTTTTGCGTCACGCATGATCAGGGAATGAAGTTATTGTGTTCCGATAACGCAGATAGTATACTGTCATTGCAAAGGAGTGGAAAGTTCACTGTTTCCAACGAAATCATTGTGCCTGGATGAAGGTTCCCCACCGTAATTGAATTTACAAGAATTTCACGCTTTATAATAAAAGCTGCAACCCAAAGAGACGTGGTGCAGTGGCAGTCCGGAACAATTAGTCCTCTAAATTTCACATGACTTTGAGCGAGTCACTACATTATCTTCACTCGTTCAAGTGGTAAGTTAGCGGAGGACAGGATAGCCTTCCAGAACCCGCCATACCTTCGTCTTTAGAATCAATTATCCACACGCTTTGAATCAATATGCGCACTTTACGATGGGAGAGCGATGAGCTGTCCCGAACGTAAACAAAACCAGCTGACTACCTTACTGCAACGCTTGCTGTTTAGAAGGAGTGGTTAACAATTTTGAGTACTTGGTACTCTACTATGGGAGAGAATAAAGCCGCCCGGCTCACATTTACCATCGGTATTGGATTCATTTAACACTTACCGTGCTTCAAACGCTCACCGAAAGATTTTGTCGCCTCATTTTGCAGAACCGTGATCGTTACTCAAAGTGTTCTCTCCACGAGTTTGCGAAAACACAACTTTTGTACCAATCCACAAATACGCGGAAACGTTTATAGGGGCAGTCGCCCTTGGCACACGCATCCTTTAGTCAGGTTTTTCTAGTCAGTGAAGTCGCACCTAAACAGCATCGACGAAACAACCAGCAAACGCGTTGCGGAATTTTTCAGAATGACACGACGTTGATACAACTGTGCTATAATGAAACGTTATACCTGCCTAGGCAGGACTTTTTAGATGCGGAAGCGTCTTATACTCGCGCCTTGTAGTGCGCCGTCCGCGCCGTCCGCACCGCTTCTCGAACATTCGACAGCTGACGCGCGCGCATGCGCCGTTGCGCCGTCGCCCACCATCTGTGCCGCGCGCGCTTCTCCTTCGAGAACATTCGACAGCTGACAGCGCATGCGCCGTCGCCATTTGTGCCGCGCGCGCGCTTCTCCTTCGAGAACATTCGACAGCTGACAGCGCATGCGCCGTCGCGCTGTATATATACTCAAGGTCGGCGCTCGCTCGCTCAGTTGCCGCTCGTCGGTTGGTTTGTACGGCGCGTCGACGTCCAAGGTCGCGGTGAAATGAATTCCAACGAATCCACAAACACAATGATCGACGTCCCTTCGACCAGCGCCGTCCTTTCGCATACGTGTGTACGTGTTCACTCATTTACCACCCCCTCCTACAACCACGTTAACCAATTTAGCCATCGACCCAAGTAAGTCGCAATTTAACACCCCATTTCACAACCACGTTAACCAATGGAGCCATCGACCCAAGTAAGTCGCACTTTAACACCACGTTAACCAATTATATGCTCCGCATCCTCCTCAGTGTTCCCCCGAGGGAAGCTGCGGGCAATTTTTTGCCATTACGAAAAACAAGCAGGATTTCAGAACTGAAGCTCCTTACGATTGCACGATGGCCATCTGGCTTCAGTACGTTCGGGCGCCGTGCACAGTCAAAGTGCAAGCGCCAAATATCTGTGCTCAAAACTGTGTGCCGAGCGCGCATCTGATTTAAAAACAGACCATCCGTCCATGTTTGCGTGCGCCCATGCGTACGTCCATCTGTCCCTCCTTCATATAGCTCGGTGACTTTAACGAATACATTATGGTCCTTTTAGGACCTATAGGTTATCGCTCCATCATCAGCACTCGCTTCGTTGATATACAGGGATTCTTTCATTGGGCTTCGTGGTATGTGTGATTTAGGCTCCAACTATGCTCTAGGTATGCGAGACAAAAACATATTTCAACGTCTTCATCATTACTCAGAAAAGCTTACTTTGTGTGCTTGTATAACTGTCATGGAAACTGGTACTTTGAATAAACATACTGCGAGATAGATTTTTGTAAAAACAGTGTATTCGTATTGCGATATTATGTATTGTATGTGTGTCTATCAACTAAATTATCCGTACTTCATAATTATCAGTTATGTCTGTATTTAGGAGCTATGAAGCAAATCATTGTTATTGCTGTTGAAAGGGTGGCCAGAGCTTGCTCAAGCTGCGTGACAGCAGCTTTTTCTCCAGCCTCCACCATTTCACGTCGACATATCATATTTTCATTGGGGAAATGAAAGTTTGATTAATTGATTGATTGATTGATTGATTGATTGATTGATTGATTGTGATCTGCTCAGTGCTTAGTACCTCGCTGCTTCGGGAAACCGATCAGCATCGTATCCGGAGAGCCGCGTTGAAGTTAAAGGTTGCGGTAGTTAGCTGCGCTACCCGTAACGCGTCATTCGTATGTAGCAGGCCTGGCTAAACGCAGTGAAATAGCGCCGACGACGCTGTAGATTGTTCCAGAGTTCACGGTAGTCTTATTCCCACGGCGAAATCGGCGCTTGTTGCGCTGTCCATCACAGTGACCTCAGACAGTGCGTGGCCATTTCGCCTGTGTTTGGAATGCCAATATTTCGGCAGTGTGAATTATTCGCGCATATATCCTAACATTGTCATTAGAGGATGCTATAACAACTGTGAACACAAAAACAAAAACAGAAAAAGCAAAAGCGTAGCTCTCCTCATATCAGTATGTCACCTGATCCGTACGTAAGTGCTTCCTATCGGCAAAGTGAATGGTTCACTATGTTTATGTAGGTGCCGGGGTGTAATATAAAAGCAAAGGCAAAGTAAAGATTGGGGCTACAAATAATGCGGAAATTTCATTTCTGCGGGATCCTTGATCATAACATGACGTATCTGCGTGCGTAAAGCTATATGCACTAAGAAATAAATATTTTATCCATAATGGTATTCTGCTGTGGCACTAAGATTACCACAATATATTATACTGCTTCGCTTTTTTTTAAGTTCACTTGGACAGCTGGTTCTCTCCTTGATCAGGTGCATATTTTCCTGCAGTTACGACGATCACATGCTCACGCGGTTTATTAAAAGACCAGCGTGCAACATATGAGCGATATTAGCGAAAAAGTTGAGCGAAAAAAGAAAGATGCGGGCGTTAAATTACCCTCGAAGTAAACGCGTCAGATGTGATAGAGTAAACATACGCTCCCACTTCTGCTGCCTGTGGAGCCTCGTTGTTGTTCCTAGCTATTTACGTGTCGCACACTGGAATGATTGACCACTCCAAACCACGTCCTGACTTGTTCTACAACTGGTGTAGGATTTTTTTTTTCTAAATCCTGTGTTTCCTTCCAGGCTGCTCCACGATTCCAGTTCACGCGAGAAATGCCAGAAGCGCTGCCGATATTTGCTAAGGGACCGTTAGATTCGACTCTATATACATGACTCTGCTCTACGATTCCACACCTGCTGCTTACTGCTCATCGCAAAAATGAAACAGCGTTTAACAAAACAGACCTCAAGCTTGCCAGAACATTCTCACTTTTTTTCTGTGACGATCAAAGCAGGAAAACGGTAATTAAGCTTGGAGAGAACAACATTTGACTGTTTCGAAGTTCGGATAGGGAAAAGCACTGGAAGCGTAGTAGTATTTAAGCTTGGAGGGAACAATCGACTGTTCGAAATTTGAATAGGGAAAAGCACTGGAAGCGTAGTAGTGCTCCTGGAGTTTCAATTTTGAAAGGCTGTATATGAAACCACATTTTGCGAAGCAATGCCTTTATTTAAACAAGACTATATAAATTATAATATTTCGTAAGAGACAGAGTAATTCATTACATTATTTTAAAAAATGCACATGCTTGACATATCACGAAACCTTTCCAGGCAACATCGCTGGTTGGTTGCCGTTGAAGTCCGAGAAGAACCAGTGTTGCAACTCATTGTATAAAACGGTAAAGCATGCTCATAAGGGCTCACCAAAAGATAAATGGCAAACAAAAACGACTATTTTCTTCCAACTTTTTGGCGTTCTGTACTTTGTTTAGCGCCAGACACATCGGCACAGAAACGTCACTCACCCTTAATCCGAGAGCGCTGCGGGTAAAAATCCGAGTAAGCCGGCTGAAGAGCTAAGTAAACATCCAAGCCCGTGGGTAGTAAATCTCGCACCAACAACAAGTTGTTGCAACAAGCACACAGTCGTTACAACCTTCAATCGAGAAGTCAACGAGGGACACCAGAGGCAGCGTGAGCAGCGCGCAATGTAATCCGGAGAACGGAGGATGATGCTTTTCGGGTGACAGTGGTTCGCGTCTCGGAGTAAGCGCGGCGGCAACACGACGTGCACAGGCTACCGCGCCGCTTTGAAGCCACACAGCGAATGCCCGTTGGACCAGTCTCCAGCAGAGCGAGCAGCATCCTCGCCCTCTCACAATCTTTCCCAGCCACCTGCTGTAGTACAACACACACCTGTTCGACGAGGGAGACACTTCGAGGCAAGGAGGAGACTGGCCTGCGCGCGAGCGCGCGCGAAGCGCCGGCCGTTTTTTGCGCAGACTCAAGACGGAGTGTAGGTATGCCACGTTGGAGAGTCCTCCACTTTGCGTGAGAGAGAGTGTCGATGCGCCGAGAAGAGGCGCTGCAATCGGATGATCAGCAACGTTTAGATCTGAAAGCTGGTAGAGTAGTTGGGAATTTTCGTAGAAAAAAAAACAGTAGCGTACGCAAATAGGTACACCCGCTCTTCACACTCTCCACCCCTCTGCCACGTTCTTCGTTACGTTTCTAGAGTTATTTGATGTTGAATATTTAGGAGAGCTCGAAAGAACTCATAGTCAAGCACGCGCTGACACGCACTACTACAGACTGGGATGCCCGAGACCAAGCTGAAGACTGGCATCAAGGAATGCGCAACCAAGCAGAGAGCCGTGGTGGAGGCCTCCAACTTCAGTCCTCACCTTATCGCGAAAGATGGAGCCCGCTAATGACGTATACTCAGGTAAACGAAGACTTACTAAATCATCAAATGACAACGAGTGATTCCAAATAATTTTCAGACATTACTAAAATTTTAAGTGCTGTGAATGTTACTTGCGATGATCTGGCCTCAGAGGATGCTGCAGCAGATGAAGAAATGACATGGATGGGCGCATGGACGAACGCAGAGACGGACGCACAAACAGACGAACGGACGGCCGCACGGACGGACGAACAGACGGACTGATGGACACCTTGACGTACGGATGGACGGACGCACGGATGGACGGGAGCATGCAAGAACAAATGGATGGAGAGAAGCGTGTACGGACGGACAGACGCTTCGCCCCACTCATGATCATTCATTCCATGGATATGCTGTAATTTTTTATATGTTCAGAAGAGCAAACGAGGAAAATCAAATGAAAACTAGATAGTTGAAAATGCAGTTTCTCTGTTGTCGAATCGTTCGTCTTTGCTACTTCTCTTTGAGCTTCACAGGTTTTCTCTTTTGCCTAGCATAAACAAACGTGCCCTGCAAGCTACGTTTCTTTTGCCTAGCATAAACAAACGTGCCCTGCAAACTACGTTTCTTTTGCCTAGCATAAACAAATGTGTCCTGCAAGCTACGTTATTGATCTATTTTAAGTTACAAAGTATCATTTCAACTTACGATTGTTTGGTTTCTTATTTCTAAGTTTCTTTGAAAACATCACGTCCTATCTAAGCAAAGTTCTTCCAATTTTAACCAACACTCTAAGGAGTTTTAAAGAAGTGACAAATCATCATATGTGGAGCAGTGTTTGTTGAGAAAAGGGATTGAACGGTTTCCAATACATTTGTCATATTTTAAGACATGGCCGCTTCTTATGCAGAATACTTTCACACCACTTGATCATTACCACTATGATTTCTTTCAGCATCTCCCTTGAAACACCACCGCGAGAAAGAACCGCTGACACAATCGCCAAACATCCGATGACCCCGCTTCCTAGTGAGCGCACGGAAAAACACTGCCAGAACTCTGACGGAGCGCATCCGAAGTTCGCTAGTGGCGACACTAAGCCGTTGACTGACTACAGCATCTCGCGCGGCGGGTTTGAGATGGGTGAACGGCTGAAACAGACCCTACGGACTCGTCCAGCGCGAGCGGATTGGCAAAGCAACCACCGGGTGGTAGGAAGCGGGCCTTGGCAGCAAAGCTTGGCGGTGCAGTAGTGTAAAAAATAATAAAGCAGAAAAGAGAGAAGGGAATGATGAAGCGGACGGCGGAGTGCGCTTGCAGACCGAACGAAATTCCGCTGCTGTACGCGCCGACCACAAGCCGGCGTCATGCTGTGCAGTTCGCGGTGATGTTGTTATTTTTGAGTTAATGCCGGTCGGCTGGCTGCGGCTTTGTTTTCATGGTGGCCGGACGCAGAGCTCTGGACATACTACACCGGCCGGTCGGTTGATCGGGCAGCAGGCTGGGCAGCGCAGCGGCACGTTCCACCGAACAACTCCCACCCTTCCTGCCGGTGATAGTATTGCATAGCAATGCCGCCACTACGGTCACGCAGAAGAATTCAGACTCGTATGTATGCACAGACAAGCCACTTTAATATGTATAGACGCAGCACAAGAGCACGCTCGTGCACCTATTCAGGCAGACAAGGCGGAGGGAGACAAGCGTGAAATCGGCGGGAAATGAATGGGGCGTTTAAGTTTCGCTTGAAACCGTTATTTGTATTTCCTAGGTTGGTAAAAAGAACGAAAAAACAAACAAGCGTACGGCGATTGAATTCATCATCGTCATCAGCTTGACTACATCCAAAGCAGAACAAAGACCTCTCCCATGATCTACCAGTCAACTCGGTCTTGTGCTTGCTGCTGCCACTTATTTACACCAGTAAACTTTCTAATCTCATCCACCATTCTAACTTTCTGTCTCCCCCTAATCCACTTGCCTTCTTGGGGAATCTAGTCTGCTATCCTTAATGACAAGCAAGGCTGGGCAGTATCCAAGATACAAGATATCCAGATTCAAGATACACAAAAAGTATCTAAGATAGTATCCAAGTTACATGTATTTTTTATACTATATTAGACACAGTTTGGGTATCTTGTATCTGTATAGTGATACGTCTCACCAAACGGGTATCTGTATCTGTATTTCCGATACATTTATTAGTCTATTGTGTATCTTGATATACAAGATACTGCTATAGAAACGCCGCCATGCGAAACAATAAACATCGGCTGAGCTCTGCTGATCAAGCTTACACTGCAGCCGCTAAGCCACCTCAATAAAACTAGTGACGGTGACATTCCTTTGTCTTTCTATTCATAGCGTTTCAGTGAGCACAGAAGATTGGGTTTATATGCGTCTCTATTGGTGGAGCGGAGTCACGTGATGGCGCTCGAGCCATCTCGGCAAAATGAAGTGCGCCAGTGTGTAAGTGCCGCCGACCTTTCGTTTCTCAAATTTTTTTCTCTTTCAGTGACATTAACGTTGTTTGTAGCCACTGTACTCTGCTGTTTATTCAAATGCGTGTGGTGTCTGTTACTTATTCACACATAAATTTGAAAATTTTCGTGGATATAAGCTTGACTTACAAACGATGAGATTTACTTATGATACGCAAATTAGATTCTAACAAACATCCCCCCCCAGGGCGTAAGAATAATTGGTTCGGGGGGGGGGGGGCACATTGATTTGAAGTGGAGGCCGGGCTGGTCGTGAGTCTTTTGTGCTTTATATACCATCGCGACAAAAATGTTGGGGAGGGGGGGGGGCACAGGCCCGGCGTGCTACTCTATGGCTACGCCCTTGGTCGAACCACCGGAGTCGATGCTAGACGCTATCGAAGAAGCATCTGCGTCACAGTGGATACTTTAGTGTACGACGTCTTTGTTCTTAGTGCTAAATTATGCAAGGTTTTTTTTTAATGTTAGCTTCTTTTGTTAACAAAAATTCTCCCTTTGCTGTCCTCCGTTCACATCCTATACGTTATCTGGGCATCAGTGCAGTTAGTTTTTTTTTTTTCGTTGGTCAACTGTAAAGTCTTTTGCAACCTGCTCCTGTATTAGTTTCTTCATTTATTATTACCTGAGATTGTCTGAGTCTTTCATACTATTTACACATCGACATTTCAAGTAAGTTTAGGGTTCGGGTGACATTCAGGGCAAAGGTAAAATTATCTGAGCGCGGTGCTTACCGTAAAAAGAGTACTGCTTATGATTTAACAAAACAGCGCTATTGAGTTTATGTGATCCTAATGGAAATTGTGGCAACAAATCTTAAATACCGATCAAATACAAAAGTATCCAGTAAAAATCCCTGATACCGCAGCTTACAAAAAGCTGTTAAATAAACAGATGTCTATAGCTTTTTTTTGGAGGAGAACTAATAAACTATCAGAAATGAAGATATAACCTTTGGGAATTAAAGATTTATTTCAAGGAAGTAAAAAAAGTTGGTCGCAGTTCACAAATTTTGAATAAACACTTCAGTGCATGGTAATTCCCTTAGTGATTATGTAGATCTAAGATAGCTAATGTTCAAATGTATCAAAGTATCTTAAGATACAATTGGGAAGTATTGTGTCAGATATATTCACACCGCAAGTATCTTGTACGTGTATTTGAAATACTTTTTGCACGAGTATCTTATAACGTGTCGCGACACAATTTCAAGGTATCATTGCCCAGCACTGATCATCAGCGATATCCAGGTTACGTGCTATACGCCCGGCCCATGTCCATTTCTTCTTCTTGATTTCAGCTACGATATCCTTAACCCAAGCTTGTTCTCTGATCCACTCTGCTCTCTTCAGCTATGATTTTCCTTTCCATCGCTCGCTGCGTCGACCTCCATTTAAGCTTAACCCTTTTTAGGCCTCCAAGTTTCTGCTCCATAGGTAAGAACTGGCAAGATGCAGATGTTATGTACCTTCCTCCGGAGGGATAGTGACAATGTAAATAATAAGGAAGAAAAGCGAGTGAAAAAATAACTTGCCGTGAGCAGGAATTGAACCTACGACCTTCGAATAATGCGCTCGATGCTCTAATCACTCAGCTATCACGGCAGCTATCCCCCCAGCCACTTTATTGGGTTTATATGTGAATATAAACCTGGGAGTGTCAGTCAGCGCCATCTGTAGCCTAGGCGGCGAGTGTGGAATATATATATATATATATATATATATATATATATATATATATATATATATATATATATATATATATATATATATATATATATATATATATATATATCGTCACGCCTATATATATATATCGCCTATATATATATATAGGCGTGACGCGACGGAATGTACGCCGGCGAGGATGTGCACCGCGTCACATCGAAATGTATTGGCGCCTTGACTGTGGCATGTAGTCATGCTCTCACATGACACGCATCTCATGATTATCATGTTTACACCAGTCACTATACCTTCGCCATTCATTGAAGTCACGTAATACAAAATTTGGCATATGTGAAGCTAGCGAAATGGCCACGAGCGCATCATGAGTGTGGCATGTTGTTACATGGCGCTCAAGTCGTAATTATCACGTTTGGACGTGTCATTTACCTTGTCGTCCGTTTGCGTCAAGTAATACCGAGTTTAGTACAATTGAAGCTAGCGAAATGGCCACGAGCACCTCATGCGCGTAGCATGTAGTCATGTTGTTATATGACACGCATCTCATGTTTATCATGTTTGCACCAATATCATGCCTTCGTAATCCATTCACGTCCCGTGGTAACAAACTTGGTATATACCAAGTGAAGCTAGCGAAACTGCCGCCAGCGTATCATGAGCATGAAATGTAGTCATGTTGTTACATGAGACGCATCTCATGATTATCATGTTTACACCAGTCACATGCCTTCGTCATGCATTGACGTACCGTAATAACAAACTTGGTAAATGTGACTCTATATAGTGAAACGACCGCGAGCGCATCAAGATTGTGGCATGTAGTCATGTTGTTACATGACAAGGATGTCAAGAATTTCATGTTAGGGTCTGTCGCTTGTGTTCGCCATGCAATCATGTGATCCCACACCAGTTTTGCACATGCCATGTGAACGAAACCACCGCAAGAGCTGCAGGACCATGAAATGTAAATCATGACATTCATGACATACATGTCATGATTTTCATGTTGTGACTAGTAAATATATGACAGTTATATTATGCCATACCAAGTTTGGTATCGATACCATTGTCGAAATGGCCAGGAAAGCTAAAAGTCATAAGCGGATAGATAGATAGATAGATAGATAGATAGATAGATAGATAGATAGATAGATAGATAGATAGATAGATAGATAGATAGATAGATACGCTTAACGTCACCGAAGTTCGCTAAGAAATGCTTCGCATTAGTAAAAAAAAAGAATACGAAAAATAAACGTATGATCCGAAAAAAAATGGGCTATTCTAATACCGTAAAAATTGAGACTGGCAAGCCTGTAGTGATGTGCAAGTGTAAAAAAATGTAAGAAATAGAAGGACTCTTCTAATTCCGAACTTCTGGCATCTCTATGACAGCCGCAGATTAGCCAGTTAGGTCCGGTCCTGACAGGAAACAGTATCGCGTCACGTGTGTTGGGATTGTCTTGGAGGCACCCCCCCTCCCCCCCGGGACAATCTCAATATGTATTTCACAACCGAATACTGTGACAACGAGCGTAAACGTAAAGAAACGCTACCGCCGTGGCAGCAAACAAAAGTTTGCGTCACGTGACTGATAGCTTTATCTGCATTTCCGTTTGGATATATGGCGCTATGTTTGATGAAGAGCGTGGTTCCCGTATTCTAAAGGTTCACTTGGCGCTTGATCTTGACTGAAGACTGTCGGTGGGTTATCCACCTTTTGGCGAAAATGCTTACATAGTCGGCAGCACTTTATGCGAACCGCAGAGCAATTTTCACTTGAGTGGCGGTGCTTCGCTCAGCTCGGTCGAGTGAAGGCTGTAATTCGTATCCAGGCATGTTTGAGGATGTGGGGGTAAGATGCATCTTCCGTTATACGCATTCGAGATACAATCACGTGCTTCGTTGGCAATCTCACGCGCGACTCCCTCTCGTACGTAAAAATAAAAAATAAACTCGTTGGCAAGTGTTTAGTGAGTACAACGGTGGGAAGTGCACGCAATAATCGTGGTACAAGACGATATGCGAAATCTCCCGAAAGAAATACGTGTCCCCAAAAGCGAAACCGCTCGCGGATATCGCGTACTCCTCCGCACAAGTGCGCTGCATCAGTTTGCGCTCTGTCTCACCTTTGAACATGCGGCGTTTCGCTTGCCGCCACTCTTAATGCACCATTTCGCATACTGCTACACGGTCTTCAAAGAACGATGGAAGGCGTACTGGCAACCGAAGGCAAAGTCCCCAGGGGGCTCTGCGGTCCTCACAAGAATGGCGGTGAGTGCGTATCACCTTTTTTGGCGCATGGTAACCAGAAACCTTCCACATATCTTACAGAATAAATTTGTCCAGGCAGATTCCGACTGCCCCTTCATACGCTAAATTCCCGAGCCGGAGAAAAACGAACGCCGACTGGCAGTGTGCTGCATGATGAGCGGAGCAATCATGAAACTTTGTAGCCGAGTACAAAGCTCTCCTGCAGAAAAGTGAAGTCTTATCAGTCATATCCACGGGGCGCAATGGTGGGGTTACCATGGTTATGTGTCGCGGCGTTTTGTAGAGTTGTGGCTGGTGCGTTTCCGCAGGCCTCGTACAGAACAGGGCGGAATAGAAGAACGAGAGCTTCCTTTTTTTTTCGCACTGTTATGTCCGCATTGTTCCGACGGCTGTTGTAGCAATAGAGTGTGAACTATATAGTGTGGAACTAGTGTGAATTTATGTACCGTGGTAGGGATCAAGGGTGTCCAATGGCCAGCTAAATCATGTCAAGTGCTAGAGAAAACGTTTTTTAAAACCTGTTTGAACATTTTCACAGCCTGCGTCAGCGCCTGCCTTCTGGTACAGTGTACTAGAAGAGGGCAGTCGGCTTACTCCCCGGCGGAGGGTATGCGGTGGGGTGGCTCCACAAACGTCGCCAGTGTGTGTTTCTCTCTTCGCCCGGGTGGCAGCGCTGGCTTCACCATCAATAGATGCATGGTGAATAGATGGTCCTATAACAGTGACATCAGTGGTCTACAGGCTGGCGATGCAGATTATAAAGGAAAGACTGCAGGCGTGGATAGAGGATGAGGGGGTGCGTGGGGAACTGCAGAATGGGTTTCGGAAACACAGGAGGTTGGAAGACAATCTGTTCTCACTGACGCAGTGCATCGAAATAGCAGAAAAGGAACACAGGCCCCTGTGGCTAGCATTTTTGGATATCAGGGGAGCGTACGATAGCGTGGTTCAAGAGGACTTGTGGGGAATACTGGACACACTAGGCGTGGAACATGTAGTCACTAATCTTTTAAAGGGTATCTATAAAGGTAACAAGGTAGTTATAAAGTGGGAAAAACAGGTATCCAAGCCTGCAGAGATAAAACGGGGGCTTAGGCAGGGGTGCCCCCTGTCAAACTTATTATTTATGATGTACCTACAAGGATTAGAGGCAAAATTAGAGGGAAGTGGACTGGGCTTCAACCTCTATTTAGTCAAACAAGAAAAACTTATTGATCAGGCACTACCAGCATTAATGTACGCAGATGATATAGTGCTAATGGCCAACAACAAGGAAGATTTGCAGAGATTGATGGACATCTGCGGTAGTGAGGGAGATAGGTTAGATCTTAGATTCAGTAAGGAAAAATCAGCAGTCATGATTTTCAATGACAACGAAGGTAGTGAGCTTAGAATACAGGAGTTCACGCTAGAGATAACAGATAAATACAAATATCTGGGCGTATGGATAAGCAATGGGACCGAGTATCTGAGGGAACACGAAATATACGTGACGACTAAAGGTAACAGTAATGCAGCAGTGATGAAAAACAGGGCATGGTGGAATACAATAAGTATGATGTTGTGAAAGGGATATGAAAAGGGGTCATGGTTCCTTTTCTGACGTTCGGCAATGCGGTCTTGTGCATGAGATCAGAAGTTCAAGCAAGATTAGAAATTAAGCAACGTGGAATAGGTAGGCTTGCTTTAGGAGCTCACGGGAATACACCAAATCAGGGAGTACAAGGTGATATGGGATGGACATCATTTGAGGGCAGGGAAACTAGCAGCAAGATAAAATTTGAGAAGCGATTGAGAGAAATGCGGGAAGAGCGTTGGGCTAGGAAGGTTTTCAGCTACTTGTACATGAAGAATGTCGATACAAAATGGAGGAAGCGAACCAGGAAGGTGACTGGTAAATACTTAGAAAACAGCAGGTGGCCAAACCAAAAAGAACTATCGGTTAAGAAGAAAGTGAAGGAAACGGAGACTGGCATGTGGAGAATGGGCATGATTAAGAAGTCCGCACTAGAGATCTATCGAACTTTTAAGCAGGAAATTGCCAAGGAAAGGATCTATGATAATACTCGGGGTAGTTCTCTACTGTTTGAGGCCAGGACGGAAGTACTGCGAACAAAGACATATGGGCAAATACGAAGGGGTAGACACGGCATGCAGTGCGTGTGGAGAGGAAGAGGATACTGCCGAACATTTGATAATGTTCTGTAAAGGGCTTCACCCTATAGTTCAGGTTGATGGCGCAGAGTTTTTCAGAGCACTGGGGTTTAGGGACAGTGAGGGCAAAATAGACTTTAAGCGGGTAGAATTAACTAGAAGGAGGTTATCTGATTGGTGGCTAAAGTCAAGGCCCGAGTGAAAATTGAACCCTTCGCTGCAAAGTACGAATCCTCAACCTCAGTATTTAAGAAAAAAATAAATCTAGTTTTTGGTTCATTAAGTATAACGGCTTGGAGGCTCTACCCACCGCCCGATCTATAGGGTACAGCCATATCCATCCATCCATCCATCCATCCATCTATCCATCCATATAACTTTGGGGTAGCGTGGCGGCTGAAAGTGCTGGCCAGCTCTTGTGCAGCAGCAGTTGTCGCAGCAGCACTTGTCTATCTACTGATAGAGAGAAGTGTAGTCAAACTGTTGCTACCACTGCAGCTGAAGAAAAAACAAAACAAGTTATGGTACACCAGCATAATGCTGGCCCGCAGGCTTCAAATGACCATAACCAGCGCGTGGTTAGAAGCGACTCCAGGCTTATTTACCATATTTCGGGCTATGTTCCATGAAAATGCGTTTTTAATGCTAGAACAAAATGCAAAGATTGCGTCAAGCTACCCACCATGACCTCACCTGGTGAAAGTTTTCAGCTTGCTCGGCTAACAAATTATTGTGACCGAGGAGGCCTCCTCTGTCCCTCTAGTCAGCTGTATGGCTTTGTCAAAAAGCTCGAAGATATCTTCACAGATTGCTTATGCCAGAACCAGCTGCACTCTGACAGCATTATGGACATGCTGGCAGTTTTTCAACACAGACTTTCCATCGAAATTGATTGCAGTGTGCATGCAGCTACTCTCACAGCGAAAGCAATTAGTTTTTACGTTGTCACACGTCTTATTTTTTCTAAAGGACTGAACAGTAACAAAGGAGGAAAGCGGCAGAGGGCCAAGCAGCTGAAGTTGAGCCGTTGCACATGAAGTGAATAAAGTGTGTATAAATCAGTGGTTGAATATTGTGCTTCAGTTTTGAAAATATGAGCTTCATGTCAGGAACAGAAGCTTGTACATAGGCCTAACAGATGTGTAACTGCGTAATTATAGTTATTAAAAACCCGGAGAAAACTACTGTGCCATGTGCAACAACCGAATTAAAACAAAAGATATTTCAGCCACAATTTCATTTAATCATAGCAAAGGCACAAATTCACCCAGCACGCTTGCCTGCACGTTAAAGCTCGGCGTGCACTGTTTTCTAATTATCTGGTGGAAGGCAGGGCACAATCTTGCTACACAATGATTTTAAGTTAGGTCTATGCATCATGTAACCGTATATCTGGTCACTGTCATAATGGCAATATTTGGGGTCTAACATCCCAAAACCACGACAGAATTATGAGAGATGCTGTAGTGGAGGGCTCTGGAAATTTCGACCATCTGTGGTTCTTTACCGTGCACCTAGATCCAAGTACACGGCTGGTCACTGTATGAAACCATATATTTTGAGGCGTACACCGTCCTTTTGGGCTCGGCGAGGTGCTATATTGGGAAAAAATCGATGTGGCATGAACAAATGTAGTGCTTGTAAAATGTACAAAGAACTCAAGCTGCCCCACCTCTAAGAAAAAAAAAGCATTAACTGCGTCGTGGAGCAAGCATATCTGCATAAGCTGCCATCGGACTGAATTTCGGCAAATCTATCGCAAAAAAAAGGAAATAATGCAAACCGAGAGCAACATACGCTCTCAGTACAGTAAAAGGGAAGTCAATACAAGCAATTTTATTATACATATCGAAGAAACGCGCGTCGTAACTTGTACGAGCGACCAGCAGCGAGCAAAGTCTGCAGGCGAAGCTTCCATCAAAGATGCCTGTGGCGCCACCTCTCTTATGGGACACCAACTGCGTCAGAGGAGCGGCGGAGTAAACCCACTGCCCTCTTCTAGTACACTGTACTTCGGGTCCGCGTGTGTCTTTGACGAACAGCGGTAATCGAGCTATTCGGAGAAGAGACGGAAGGCGCGGAATTGGGCTCTGCAGTGAAGCCACCGTCACTGTGCGGTGGCTGCCTGCCACTTGGAGCCTCACAATTACACGAGGTCTCTTTTTGTTTAAAACAAAAATAGACCACAAACGACGGGACGCAAGAGACAACAAGGTGGGTCGTGCACTGAATCTGATTTTATTATGAAAAAATTGGGGCAATCGATATCGAGCATACGTCACTTGCACGCCTACGCACGCATAGCTCAGCCAATCACCAACAAATTTACTGCATACTGTGGTAAAGCAATTGAAATGCACGCTTCCTCAGACACATTGACATCTGATTGACGCAATCTGCGCCCTTCATTATCATGATGAACGCGTCCAACAGCTCACAAGCAACGGTGTCTTTGCTGCGTCCCAGCACCTTCAAAACAGCAAACGGAGACATAGAGTCAGACACTGCACATTGCGGAAGAAGATTTACCACAGCTCAGTGGCAATTCATATACTACCCCCCCCACACCCCTCACAATCCACGTAATGCTTAATATGCTTGATTCCATAATTTGTGTCCTTTTTAGCTTTACCATGAACGCGCGCAAACAGCTCTAACAGCTTGCGCAGTGCTCAAAAGACGATCAGCACATCTTGCCCGTTCGCCACTTTGTTGAGGTTATGCGCTACTTTGTGGATGTAGAGGATATCCTCACGCCTCGTGTCGTTTTCGCGTGTGACTTTTCTCTGGCAATTTCATTTCACTCTCTGTAAGAATGACTCCACGGTGGCCACCCACCTGTAGTGTCTGAATAGCCTGACCACCGCTACCATTACACTTGCTGATAAAAACTGCTCAGGGTCGCAATGACGCAAGACACTTTCGGAGGGTGGATTATAAAATTACAACACCAATGCCCGTTTTACAGTGCTTTATAGAGCCGAATTCTATGGCAAAACATCTAATTCCCTCGAGTTGTTTCAATACAACTGATCCTCATGTGTCACCTTCACTTAGAAACTCAAATGCTATACTGGCAAGACATCTTTCAGGGGCTTCTTCGCTTTTCAAGATGTTACGTCAACACATGCAGGCAGGCCTCATTACCTTAGTTTTAGCTTGAGTTACCTAAATGTTACGGAACCTTAATGTTTTATTACCAGGCATTACTGTGATCAAGGTATTGGCCCGTTTACGTCATTTTGATATATCCGGGATTCTCCCGCACAGACTGCTAGCAACAATCGACGCTGACTACACCGTAATTTCTGAGAAGCTTCGCAATGATTTCAGATCATTCTTTTAAGCTTGCACGTAGGGCGCAAGTAGTATACTTTAATCGTGAGCTTACGCACCTACCAGCAATAACATTGGAATTTTTATTTGCAGATGAGTGAAATCCGACGGTTTTTACTGCTTGGCAGATTATCCGTGGTCGATGCTGTGATCTCCGTGGTCAGTACAGAGCGTCTTTTGCTTGCAGTCTAACTTTTCATTTCCCAGATGGAAGTGCACCGATACAAATAAAGAATTACGTCTTTAATAGTGTGAATCCCGTCCTCTTCACCCGCACAACCACGTGAGAATATACTCATATTTTGCTAGCCTAGATGTGTATCCTTATAAGTTGTGAAAATGTCATCATGGGCAGCAACTATCGGTGTGCCACAGAAGGGAAGGATAATACGTTCAAGATCTAAGCCCTATCATAGATCAGTTTACCGTGTGTTTGAAAATCGTCAATTTTTTAAGAGACACGTGTTTACTTTTAAAGGGAACGACAACTCATTTTTTATTATTCGACCCAGTTCTTTACGGCGGGACCGAAAGCTCTCGCTTCGCAGTTTTCGCAGCGGCAGCACTTACTCTCAAGAGCATGAAGTCATCTCATAAGCTGTATTTTGCCATCTAAAAAGCTATTGACACGCATGAGCCCATTCATCCAGCAACGCTCAGTATCGATAGCGATGCCGGTAGCCTTTCTGGCGACTTGTGCATGCTGTCGTTTTCTGCTTTCGCAGGAGTTCCTGTGTCGTGGATTGCTTGTCCCGTCGTTTTTACTCCGTCAATGAAGGAGCCAAGCCATGTCACCGAAAACGTCACTGCGCATATGCGCGGCCGTGCCGAGTAGCAATACGCGTCATTTCTGAGACAAACTACAAATAAAAAACCCATGTCGCTCGAAAATCTTAGCGAGCCGGAAACTGCGTGCACGGTTTCATGAGCATGCAGAAAAGTTGCTCAATACACGCTGACGAGCATCGGATGCTTACGTCATGCGAAGGCAGCGCCATTTTAGGATGCGTGCTACTTACGCAGGCCTATATTTACAATTTTATGGAGTAATATCTTTTACCGTAAGAAAGCAAACAATATTTCAATACTAACAAGAAAATTGATGAGCGCGTAGCCTAGTTTATGGTCAAATTACAGGGCACATTGAATAATTGACGTTTCTGTCACCGGGTAGTGTCATAGGTTATTTTCGTGGTTTTCAATGAAGAAATAAGTTTTACTCCTCGTTTCATGAGAAAAAGAAAGGTTTGCTTTGAGTCACTACGAAGGAAAATCTTTCCATTCGTGCATTATTCTCATTTCATGTTCTGTGTAGTTGTCAGTCCATTTACTATCTGAACAGCCTTCTGAAGGTCGCTCATAGAAGAATGCTTTTTTCACGAGATTGAATAGCTGTCACTCTACAACATATTGTGCTTTTCCCTTGATTTAAAGTTAAATCGGAGCAGATACCTTTACTAAAGAAGCTGCTTTTGCAGGGAATAATCTACAATAGCTATAGCTTTAAGCAATGCTTTGAAGTGAACATGTTACCACAAACTTCTCGTCATTTCGATGCTGTTGTCACTCTGAAAGGCGACTCAGTGAATGCCAAAGACAGATAGGTGGATACCACCAAATTTCATTACGAAATATTGACCACTAGATTTTAGCTAGATTTCTAGTGGATAGATTGCTCACTCTCGTTCATGAGGTTGACGGAAAGCATCGGGCTTGTGTAATCCGTGTCACCAACCTACATTTAAATATATACAACGCTTACTCAATTGTTGAGCGTGCATCAGACCGTTATGAAAGGACTGCCCTCTTACCACAACATTGGTTCAAATAAACTTTCTCAATATTTGTACGCTAGCACCATTGGTTCCTCAGAACACAATGTCAACACTTTTTCCGATGCATAATAACGCCATGGTTATTATAAGCCAGGCTACACTCACCGGATATCAAATGCCTTTCCTATGTTTCACCAATCAGCCCTGTCCTGTACCTGCTGGCGTTGTAAACGCAAGTTTGTCCATTTCATCTGCTCACCCAACTACCTACTTCCCCCCTGCGCGCTTACGTTCTGTTGGGGTCTAGTCTGCACGTCCAATTAAGGAAGCCGTAGTAAACGATGTCAAAAGGCGTGGTGTACCAGTCAGCTTGTACAAGAACTTCAAGCTAGTGTTAGCACCTGTATTTCATTATCACCCACTTTTTCGCATATTAGGCATCTTCTCATGGTAATAACGGGGTTGCCAGAATTGTAAGAATGTAGTTTATTGGCACGAGAAAGTTCAATTTGTCTTTCGACGTTGGGTTTACTAGCGTCTATTGAGGACCGAAGAAATTTGTTTCACTCACTAGTATTTAGTGTCGCTTTAGGAATCTCGCATTAAAAGTTTAAGTAGTTTTACAGAGCGAAGGAAATAGGAAAAATGAACAAAATGACACGAAATTTTTTTTTATTTTTCTTATTTCTTCGTTAACACTATCTACACCTGAAAATAATGTATACACGTTGAGAACAACGACTATTAGCCCATCTCTCTGCGTCAGTATGACCTATATCTAAGAATATTATGATTATCATTAGCTTCCATTGTGAAGAAAAGAGCCGCTCAAACCCCACCATTGAACCCAACAGCGAGAGTAAACCACAATTAGGTGAACAAACACCAGAATTTGGACCGTGTTGAGGCAATAGAAAAGTAAAGTGAGCACAACGGGATAAATGTGTCTACTGATTGAGGGTTGTTCAGCGACAAGGTGGTGAAAATACCTGTAATGAAAAACTGAGGGCGTCAACTCCATAAAATATGAGGAACTTCAGAGCATGTTGTGACGCCAAATTGTGACGCCCTGTTAATCATAATCAATTGCAAGCTTTCGTGCCTTGGTTTTCGCACCGGTTTTGGGTAATTTAATGCACTTGCCTAAATGAATAAAGTTGTACTTCTTCTAGGATTGAGCTAAGATTTATGATATTTCTTTTTATGTTTGAATGTCGTAATTTTCGCAATTTCTGTCGCAATTTTCGCAAGTTTTACCCAAAGCCAAAATTATCTTATTCTGTTAAAAACAAAGTAATCACTTTTCATTTTACCCTGCATATTCCTCAATTTTTCACTTGCATTAACCTTCTTGGCTCATCCCCCTTAGTGGGTAAGAGCCAGAAAAGAGGAACAAGCAAACAAGAAGCACTGCTGGATGTGATGGCGCGTGAATGCGTGCTGCCGTCAGAAAGCGGAGAAGAAGACTGTAGCTCCTTGCTTCGGCTGCGCTGAATAACGTCACGATCCCGATGCCCATGGCTACACAGGCCAGACAGCAACAGTTAGACGCCACCGGGCCCGCATTTCGTGGTCCCAACCCAAACCGCGCAGCGACGCGGCGGTTTTTGCAGCGCACCAGCACAACGGCCGCCGGTGGTACCACAGCGATCGTGGTCTCCCTCATAGTCTACTTCAGCATGCACAAGGGTTTGCGCCCCCAGCAGCGTCCGCAGCCCGCCGAACAGATGCTAGACGGCGGGACCAGGACCTCGGAGCACTGCACCTGGGAGTCTGACCACATCGGGAGCCTTCTCGCATCGAGAGCGGCCTACGGCACTGCCTGTCAGGACTTCTATGCTTTCACCTGTGACCGAGACCAGGGACATTCGCCGATCGAGCAGAGCATCGTGAGAGCGTCAAAGCACGTCGCTAACAGTAAGCTACGCCGTGGACGCAACGCCACAGAAACTGCAGCTGTCTTGTACGCGTCCTGCATGTCCTCGCTCGCCTTGCCTCAGGTTTCTGTGAGGAAGAATGCGAAGGCCATTCCAACGGCCCTCAAGGTGAAGATGAACAACGCGTTAAAGAAGCTCGACTCTCCTGTCGCTATCCTGGAGGCGCAGGCTTTCCTCTCGCGGGAGTACTTCCCGTCTTTTTTTACCTTCTGGCGCGACCCAAACAGAGCTGGGGAGCACTTCCTCGGCCTTCGAGAGCCACTGTCCACGTTCCTCGATTACAATGCCATCGTTGAAGCCTTCCTCGCTGCCGCCGACGTTCTGCACGTGACCGACGCTGGCGCTAAACGCCTCGCCGCCAGCGATCTCACGACGATTGACCGAGAGCTGAAACGAATGTGGGAGTACTCGGGCCGCGTCGAAACGGTGTCCTTCCAAGACTTGGTCGACATCGATGCGAGAGTGAAGGAAGAAGACTGGCGGAGGCTCTTCGGAGCGGAGTCCTTGACAGTATCTTACCTGTCATGTAGCGTCAAGGTTCGAGGGCTCAGGAACGTCAAGCAAGCATTGACAGCGCTTTTCGTACGCATGGATCCAATAGGTGCCGCCATCTACTCACTCGCTCACGCTCTCCTGCCCGAAGAAATGCTCGAGGTGCATGCCAAGCGACGGCATGCTTCGGCGGCCTGCCTCGGACTTGTCCGGCGCGTCTTTGGGAAAGCGTGGTACGCCACTATGACTTCAAATATAACGCCCGTTACCATCACTGTGAACCAACAAAAGTGGACATCCGTAGTGAGTGACGTCGCTTCCGTCTTAAAGAAGAGGGTTGTCGTGAGCTCTCTCTTCATGAACTTTGCCGACGTGAGCGGCACTATCGCCAAAATCAACAGCATGGAGACGGCGGCGGCCAACGCTACGTATTTATCACCTCCCTTGATCTCAAGCCTTATATTGGAATCTCTGTGGAGAAGCCTAGAACCTCACAATCTCTACATGAATTTGCTTGCGTTCCGCCGTCTTCACAATGGCGCTGATTATTCCGCGCACTGGCTAAATGAATTCGACGACTATAAGTGGCGTTCCCAAAAGGACATCTTCGCAAATAGCGGCGTTCTCACAATACCCCGAGTTGCCCTCGCGTCTTCGTTCACTTGCGATGACCGCTTTTTAAACTACGCCACTCTGGGCGTCGTGGTTGCCGATGCGATGCTGAGAGCCATCGGTGGACCTTTTTGCTCCACTCTCGCAGGGGGTGACAGCTGCACCGAGAATTCCACCACTCTTGAGGCGCTCGAAAAGGTCAAGACGTGCATTGCCCCGGGCGTGGATCATTTCGAGTCGCCCTTTCATCACAACGACACTAATGACGAAAGATCGCGCCTACTAGACGCGCTAGTCTTATCAACGGCTGCTTTCCAAGTCGCCCTGGAGGCTGGACAAGGCGCGCTTGGAGCGAAACTTTTGTCGAGCGTTTCGCCCGAGATGGAGATGAGATTCTTGATCCGGTACTGCCACCATCTGTGCAACCAACGGCACAGCACCGGAAGCCCTTCGAACGGTAGAGGTGCTGCACTGTGGCCACGGCTACGGTGCAACATGGCCGTCATGAATTCGCCGATGTTCGGCCCACTTTTCAAGTGCACGAAGAAGAAACAAGTGTTTCCGACGCGATGCACTGTTTTATAGCGTGCCGTAGTGCACATTTATCATTGACCATTAAGGCCTTCTAATTTTTCTGCTCGAGTTTTTACGGATATTGGTGGATGAATATCACTTATAATTTTCTTGGTTAAGTTTAATTATTAAACAGAGGAATTACATGTCCGAATGTTCTTGCCTTCTTTTCAGTCTGTTCGAGTGCTACCGAATAACTCAGCACTGCCAAAAGTTCCATTCACGCACCTGGTGAGCTGCGAGGGTAATAGCCCGGGAAATAGATCCACTTTGTCAAAGTAGCCAATAAGTTTACAACGTACAGAAGGAAATTGCCAAGGCAGAGGTGTTGAACCAGATAAATCGACTTCCGAGAAAGAAACCGTTGCAGCTGTTTCCCGCTGATATATTGCGCACACTGAAAACGTTTCCAGAAAATTAACCTATTCATGCTTATTGTTTACGTAAATCACGCACCACTGCAAGCCGCATGCCTCAATGAGGATGATAGTAATGTTTTTCACCTTATTGCACACAACCGAAAAGGGGAGATGAACCAAGAAGAAGACCGAAAGATTTTTAGCTAAACATTCATCAAGTTCAAGCAACAGAAGAAATTTATGCTAGAAATAAAAACAGCTAGTAAATCAAAATTTTAATGTGCAAGCCATCAGCTGATAAAACCAAGTTATATGAAGAAATAAAAACAGATTGACTCAGTAATCTTTTCGTTTAAATAATGTTCTCGGTCACACGAGAACAGATATCCTTGCGTCTATAACCTAAAGTGATTTTACCCTCAAGTAATAAGGTCACTGCAGCAGTTATAGCTAATGACATCTTGTTCATTGAAGCAACGAAGTATATTTCACTCGGTGAACGGGTAAAAAAAGATGGTTTACTTCTTTCTGGCTTTCATTGCATATACACAAATAGGGGTGAGGCGCCTTAAGCAAAGTTTGATGCTACAATTTCGTTGCACATTCTACGGCGTGATCTGATGTAAGACGATTCTAAGTGACAAAATACACACCACTGCTCATTCCAGAAATATCATAAATGTGCGAATTCTTTCAACCAATTTATTGATAATTTGCCTATTTCACTCTTCCGGCAAGCATTTCTTAGCTTTTACGGTATTGCGCAAACCGTATTTGTTAACACTGGAATGACTGGACTTTAAGAGACGTTGTGGCTACTGTGAATCGCTACCAAAGGCACCTGTTTTTTTTGTTAGTTTGTGGTTATTGGGTGACAAAACATAGTGAGCGCTGAATTTGTTGCCGCAGCGAATGCAGTACGTACTTAGAACCTTTCCTTATGCTTCGCTTAAGCGTAGAGCTGGAATAATAGCCAATAGTTCTGCGTTTATTATGTGTGCGTAATGTGGAAGTCGTACCGGAAAAAACCAATCAGAAAAGGCAGAAATTGAGCCTACATCATAATCACTTGAAATTTAATTAGTTATTGTGCTTCGAAAGAGGTATGTTCTAATTGATTAGATATATATTATGACAAAAATCTCTTCACATTTAAGTAAAGGTATTCTCAAATTCTGGGTGAAGTTGCCTGTTGTTTTTTCACCGTGCATACCCGGAGCTGTTTGTTGCCGTCTTAATATTTATTAAAGTTTTAACCGTTAGTAGTCTGAATTTATTTAACAAAATGATCATGGTGTTTACGTATACACGTTTGCAACAATGCTAACGGGTTCAACACCAGCACGAAGCTTCCCTCTTTAGTGAAATTAGAAGTTGTCTCATATAACAAGCTGCGTTGCCACAAAATAACACGCACATGCATTCTAGTTGAGCCTCACATATAAGAATTATTGCTTGCTACAAGACACTGCAAAAAAAGCGTTGGTGAATTAATTTTTCGTAGTAATTGTTGCTGATACAAAAACGAAGCGTACGTGAAAGTACTGGCTGCTTGGTTGGAGCTCCAAGAATGCAACTTACAAAGTTTGTGCTCTCTAAAGCTATCTAAATTAATGAAGCTAAGAGTACGTGTATAAGGAACGGTTTTGAACGCCGATTAAACCGTCCTTCTCCCTATAACACGTAAAAAAACACCCCTGCTTTTTAATTACCGACTTGGTTCTTCGCCACTTAGGCAAGCCGATAGCTGTAAATACTTAGGTGTTACAATAACAACTACTTTATCGTAGAATAAACATATCAATATCATTTCCTATTGTGCATTCAGAAAGCTCAGCTTTTAAAACATAAGCTTCATGATGCCCCAAGCAATGCTAAATTAATGACCTATGTCACTTTCGAATAAGACCTATATTGGAATACGCGAGTGCAGTCTGAGACCCATACAGTCAAAGTAACATAAAGTGCCCGGAAAGAATACAAAAAAAGCAGTTTGGTTCATTTTTAACAAGTTCACACAAGTCGACTCTCTTTCTTATCTAATGAAAGTGAATAGCAGTTGCCTATTTAGCGCGCGTCGAAAACAGACAAGAGTTGACTTTCTTTCTCTTTCTCTCAACCACAAACTTGCGATTGACCCATCGACGTACCTAACATCCTTATTAACCATACCCGCAAGGCATCATCACGCTAAATCCCTAACACCTCATTTCTGCCGAACAGACGCCTATAAGTACTCATATTTTCCACGCACGGTCTCAGATTGGAACAAACTAACTCAGGCCACATAGTACCTATTTCTCCTTCGCTCCAAAATAGCATTGTCTTGCCATTTCAGGTTTCCTATCTTATTTACAGTGTTTTTTTCTCTTCCTTTTTTCTTTTTTTCCTCTTATATGTACCGTTTTTTTTTATTGTACACATTCTATTTGTTACTTTATTGGCTAGAGCAGCTAAAATTATCGTATCTATTGATTCACATTTATTATGTGTTATTTAAATGCGAAGCATCTTTTAGCGAACTTCGGCGACTTTGAGCGTATCTATCTATCTATCTATCTATCTATCTATCTATCTATCTATCTATCTATCTATCTATCTATCTATCTATCTATCTATCTATCTATCTATCTATCTATCTATCTATCTATCTATCTATCTATCTATCTATCTATCTATCTATCTATCTATCTGGCTGCTTACGAATTTTAGCTCTCCTGCCGTTTCAATAATGGTATCACTACCAAACATGGTATCTCATAACACCACTGCATGACGAGCATAAGTGACTAGTCATAATATGAAAATCGTGGCACGTATGTCATGTCATGATTTACATTTCAGAACAAAACCACCGCTCTTGCGGTGGTTTTGTTCTGATGGCATGTTGCAAAATTGGTATGGTATGACATCACTCCATGGCAAACATAAGCGACAGACCCTAACATGGAAATTATGACATGCGTATCATGTAAAAACATGACTACATGCTGGGATTATGATGCGCTCGCTGCCGTTTCGCTAGCTGCGCATATACCAAATTTGGTACTACGGGACGTGAATGGAGGACGAAAGTATGTGACTGGTCCAAACATAATAATCAGCAGATGCGTGTGATGTAACAACACTACATGCCACGCTCATGATGCACTCGCGGGCGTTTCGCTAGCTTCACATGTAGTACCGAACTCCGTATTACGTGACGCGAACGGATGACATAGGTAAAAGACACGTTCATGACATGCGTGTCAAGTAACAACATGACTACATGCCACATTTATGATGCGCTCGCAGCCGTTTCGCTAGCTTCCCATACGCTAAATTTAGTATTACGTCACGTGAATAAATGACTAAGGTATGGGGCGCGTAAACATGACAATCATGAGATGCGCGCCATGTAAGAACATGACTACATGCCACACTCAAGGCGCCAATGCACATCGACGTGACCCAGTGGGCGCGCGCCGGCGTTCGTTTCGTCGCGTCACGCCGGCGATGCCACGCCAGGTGCCGATGTGCCTGCTATATACACCTAAATGCGCGCGCTGCACTGCGTTGCCTTGACGTATGCGCGTTTGAGGGCGCCCAGCGTCCCTCCATTACGATGAGAAGCAGACGCAGTGCTATAGCAATGCTGGCTGAGTAGAGCTGGGTAACGTCATCGGCACGAAATGCAGCATGTTGCATTTCGCGCCGGTTGCCGCCTGATCGCACCAATGGAGCGTGCACGCGCGTCAACGTTACTTCGCCCTTCATGATGCACTCAGGGCCGTTTTGCTAGCTCCACTCATACCAAATTAGGTGTTACGTGACGTCAATGAATGATGAAGGTATATGACTGGTGCAAGCAAGCATGACAATCATGGCACGCGTGTCATGTACTAATATGACAACATACCACGCTCATGATTCCTCGTGGCCATGATTCCATCGCTAGCTCCACATTAACCAAATTTGGTATCACCTGACGTCAATAGACGACGAAAGTAAATGACACGTCCAAACATGATAACCATGATATGCGTGTCATGTAAAGTATGACTACATGCTACGCTCATAGCGTGCTCGTGGCTGTTACACTAGTACCACATATACCAAATTCGGTATCATATGACGTGAATGGACGACAAATGCAAATGACAGATCCAAACAAAAGAATCATGAAATGCGCACTATGTAAAACGTGACTGCATGCTACGATGATATCACGCTAGCGGCCGTTTTGCTTGCTCCACATACACCAAATTTGGTATCAGGTGGCGTTAATAGATGAGGAAGATAATGGCACGTCCAAACATGATTATCGTGACATGAAAGTCATGTACGGCATAACTTACGTCCGCCTCGTAACGTTGTGCTGATTCTAAAGTGACATATCAACCTTCCTCAATCGTGCTTCGCATATCATCGATTTCCACTGTAAGTGGGATCTGCTTTTTTTACAGTGATTGCAGAACATATGAAGTATGGATTTGTAGTATTATTTTCTTTTCTTTTGTTCAGTACATCCGTTCTCATGAAATAATATCCTATAACACTGTTTATTTATATTGTATGGAACACCCACCTCAAACAATTTGTTATATCACTTATTTCACGAAGTGTATGTTTTTTTAAACTGCCCACCTGCTTTGACCTAAGGGTCTCTAGTGTGAACTAAATAAATAAATAAATAAAAATAATGACAGACTGCCGGCAAAAGAGGAAGAGTGCTAGAGAGAACACATATTTTTACGTAAGAGCAAACGCCGTCTCCTATCGCACGAGAGCACGCAGCGAGCGCCACATCACGATCTCGTACTTATTTCATATGTCGCGTGAGCACCATCTAGTGATCTCTCATAACAATATGCGCTACCATGCATGGCGCCGCAGAGCCATCTAGTGAACACTTCAAGAACTAGAGGTGGCTACGAGAACGCCGGACTTGCCTGCACCTTAAGGAGCTTCACCCCTAAACATTCACTTTCAGGTAGGAGTAAAATGCCTGTCCTCTAGCGCCTCCTCCCCTATTCTGAGCAATTATTACTCCGGACCTCCAGAGCAAAGTTTTTACTCCGTTTGTCTGGGTGAATCGCGTACAGTGCAGCCGGAGAACTTTCAACGGTTATTTCACTCCGACCGGCCGGAGCAATAGTGGTATTGCATCAACAAACTTGCACTTATATTGAAAACGTACCGAAGTGGACGGATGCGTAGATAATACGCGTTGAAAAACTGATCGTGGATATTACGGACACGGTACTTACTTCACTTTACCAAGAACACTGTGAAAGAGCAGTGCCAGATACAGAAGACGCGTTTGTAAAAAACGAGTAAGATTTCAACGGAGCAGGACGCATGTTTTTTGCGCTCCTGTCCTTCCGTTCATAGCTGCCCCACGCTCTCTCGTGCACAGCCCTTTCAAGGACTACTGATAGCATGATTGAGAGGCCACCACAAGGAAGTGAATCAAGAGGAAGCCGCCCGCGAACCTCCACATCGTCATCGGTGTTCACTGTCTGTCCACACAGCAGGAAGCAGCCGAAGCCCGCCCACTCCAAAAAGAAATCCAGCCTCTGTAGAAAGTAAGCATAGACACTTCCACCCTCTCCCAGACTCTGAGCGAAGGGAATGTGAACATCGGCTATTCATTTTCGCGTGCCACGGCCGTGGCTACCTGTGAGGAACTCCTACTTGCAGCATAAGCAGCTCCTCTCCTCTCGGTCACCGAGCGAACGGCGCCCTCACCAAATGCGTGCGTGCCTCTAAGCCCCTTCCCGCGTCCTCTGTCGAGCCTCCAAGATCTCCAAGTCTGTAGAGATTGAGTTCCGAATGACTAGGCGGCAACGATCATCTTTCGTCCTGTCGGGAGGAAGGAAAACTTCCTGGTAGCATCAAGAGGAGCGATCGCCGCTTTCCTCTCGGGATTTCCACCACCCAACGCGTACGGTTCACACGCACTTTATCGCCTATTTAACCACCCTGCTTCAAGTTAGGACGGCCTGCGAGATAAAAGTCCGGTCCAAGTGACTGGACCTGCACACCTGTGTTGGCACAATCTACGCGATGGACTCATCCATCCACTTCGAATACCTAGCCGACAACATTGCGTCGCCAGCGCCACACGTGTCCGGTGTTCGCAGAGACAACTACCTCACACTCACCTTGGCGGGGACTACGATTCCCCATGACGTCCTGCTGTATAAACAAAGGCGTCCTGTTCGCTCACGCCAGACCAGGCCCTTACAGTGTTCCCGTTGCGACCACTATGGGCACGCAACTGCCACTTGCTCGCAAGACGAATGGTGCATGCGCTGCCGCGTCAACCACGCCCCAGGACCTTGTTGAACTGAACATCCACACTGCATCAACTGTTGCGGAAAACATTCCGCAACTGAGGCATCCTCCCCTTCTTGGCTGCTCCAGCACAAAGACATGGTCATCATGACCTCGTCTAATGGCACCGTGATCCGCCGACAAGCTGTGGAACAAGCCAGGACCCTTTAAAACAAGTAGGGCAGTGCGGCACTCGTCAAGGGCCATTCGTTTCGGGATGTGGTTGTTGCTGTTAGCAGACCGACCTCAGAAGCCACCCTCCTCCCTACAGCCAGTGCGTCCGTCGTCTGCACAAGCTCGAAGACGACAACACCCACTTCCTCGCATCCGCCGGCCCCAGCCCGCCTCTCGAAAGACACAAAGATAGCCACACTCGTTGTGATAGTTCGTGCGGTATTCAGGATCCTTCCAGCCGACACTTCGGAGCGACGATCTTGTGCTGCAGTCCTACCCACCGTGACACCTTCGGATTAGCTCTCTCAAGTGGTGCTACCATCAGTGCCAGCCGGACTTACTACGCGAGTTTTGCAGATCTTGACCTTCTTACTTTTTCCCTTGTTAAAATGTGCGCAACTCTCATGTCTTGACTTTCTCGGTGGCTTTCCCGGTCAGATGCGCGTTGCGTTGGTTCGAGCGTGTGCTGAGGGAGGCGGAGTAAATGCGTTTTATTTACCATTATTTACAACTTCTCTCACCCTTTTATTTTGTTCTCAATACCCTCTCCCTGTGCCGACCTGGTGAGGTGTCATCTTAAGGACAGACAGTTACGGGTGGCACTTTTCTCTTTGTTTTAATCATTTAGAGAAAGTGAGCTTGCAACGTATGGGGCCTCTGGCGCCGGGGTAGCGTGCCCTCTCTCTTGTCATGGCCCAAAAGCTCACTTGTTTCACTGAAGCGGATCGAGCTTTTTTATATCTGACTATGTGTATTCTTGATGTCACTTCTGTGACGAAATTGGTTAACGAAGTCTTGGTGGACACCAGTATAAAACACTTTCGTGTTGAAGGAGGTTCATATTTAGAGAACGAAGACTATTCTCTAAAACTCCTTCATATGTTCAATGTTTGGGTGACAGCGAAGCTGTTTGTGAAACCATAAAGACAGCAGTGAAGGTGGGGAAAGTCTCTCGGGTTCTCACTTCAGGGTCCTGTCTGCGAGCGCGCGCCGCCGCGCCCTGCGCCCCCCCCCCCCTTTCGGCATCCTTATCTATACGAGCATGCACCGACGGCAACGAGCATCGACAACTACAAACCTGTATCGATATGGTTCTGATTATAAAAACATTGCTTTAGAAAACACCTGGCGTCTTTCGTTAGGCAGCTGGCGTCTTTTCGTTTTCCTACTGGAACATGCCAATCGCTGCTAATGGGGAATGAGAACCATTGCTTTAGAAAACACCCGGTGTCTTTCGTTAAGCAGCTGGCGTCTTTTCGTTTTCCACACTGGAACATGCCAATAGATGCTAATGCGGAATGGGAGACGGGAGAATTCAGCTTTTAGTTAACGTACACGCTGCGAATTTTTCGTTGTTCAACAACGCACGGGAGAAATCTCCCAACAGCACCACCTTGCAGGTCAAAGCATAAGACGTGTTACGCACTACAATGAGGGCCGAACGGGTGCCGCTTTAAGGAGCTTCACCCCTAAAAACACAGGCGGAAGCAGCGTTGTAAAGGCAAGATATTGACAAGAGAGCACGCGCTTGAAGAAAGGCAGTAGACGTTCAACAGTAATGATCCGTATGATCCGTATGAGGCGGTTATTACCTGCCCTAAGTAGACATAGTCTTTTACAACTGGATTCCCAGAGAAGGGAAGCGGGTTAGGGGGAGACAGAAGGTTAGGTGGGCAGATGAGATTAAGAAGTTTGCGGGTATAAATTGACAGCAGCAAGGACAGGACCGGGTTAACTGGCGGAACATGGGAGAGGCCTTTGTCCTGCAGTGGACGTAGTCAGGCTGATGATGATGATGATGATGATGATGATGATGATGATGATGATGATGATGATGATGATGATGATGATGATGATGATGATGATGATGATGAGGAGGAGGAGGAGGAGGCGCATGGTTCTATAGCCCATTTATGTTTCTGCTGTTTCACTTGCCGGGTCAAGTCACAGAAGTAGTATACATAGCTTTGTTTCCAATTAACTTTAGTTGCGAGTGTTGCTTACGTTGTGTACATTTTCTTGTTCAAGTATCCCTGTCTGTGTGCACGCCCTTATTTAGTTAAACGACTAACCAATATAAACTGTCCCAATTATCCGTGCTAGAGTAGCAAAAGTTGTTGCGCCAAAGTCGACCGATTTGACCAGAACTCGGTGTGGCACCACTGCAGACGCATGTTTTGTGAGAGCTTCAGTTCCTCCTCGAGCAATTCATCGAATCGTCTCACCAACAGAGAAACCGGTATGTGTGAGCAGCCGTTCACCGGAATTCAACAGCGGAATGAGCGGTAATAAATAACTATACACAAATCATTCTGGCAACTAAAGGACTTTCGCTTCTATGCTTGCTACGAAGGTGCGAATAATGTTCCGATCGCGCGTTCGGAGGCGTTGCTCTACGCCAGAGTTTAGTGCTCACTCTCGGAGCCTATCCGCTGCTCCGACTCTATTGAAATTCAACATTCGTAGTGTGCCAGCTTGAGCTAGTTGGTGTGACATGACGATAGTTATAACACGAGAACAGAACGACGACACGGAGACAAGAAGGACACGAAGGACATGGCGCTCGTGTCCTTCGTTTCATTCTTGTCTCCGTGTCATCGTTCTGTTCTCGCGCTATAACTATCGTCATGTCAACATTAGGGCTGTTTTCCAGCGTGGCTTGTATTTAGCAACTCGTCTATATCATCATCACCATCAGCCTGACTACACCCACTGCAAAAAGGAGGCCACCCCCATGATCCGCATATCAATCCGGTCTTGTGTTTTCTGCTGCCACGTTACACCTGCGAATTGTTTAATCTCATTGGCCCACCTAGCCTTCTGCCTCCCCGCTGTGCATTTGCCTTCTCTGGGAATTGAGTAAGTTACCATTATTGACCAGCAGTTATCCTGCCTACGCACTAGATGCCCGACCAATATCCATTTCTTCTTTCACTGTGATATCCTTAACCAGGGTTTGTTTCCTGACCCACTCTGCTCTCTTCTTCTCTCTTAAGGTTGCACCTATCATTTTTGTTTCTATCGCTCACTCATTTTTGTTTCTATCGTTCTCAATTTAAGCTGAACCCTCTTTGTGTGCTTCCAGGTTCCTGCTTCGTAGGTGAGTAACGGCAAGATGCATCTGCTATACAGCTTTCTCTTGAGGGTTAGGGGTAGATTACCATTTATGCTTTGGGAATGCTTGCCGATCCACCCCATTCATATTCATCTAGGTATTTCAATCTCATGGTTCGGCACCACGGTTACTATTGCTGTCCCAAGTAGTATATAACTTTACAACTACACAGTGCCAGTGCCATGCAACTAGATTCGTATGTTGAGCGCCATTTACCGATATGACAGCTCATGCGAGGTTAGTTTAGACGTATGACTATAAATTATTTGTAATATTGCTTACTTTTTAGTCATATGACCTTTGATGGCTGTGTGTTATATATAATCACTTGGCTCGACCGGAATATATAGCACTAGCTCACGGCGTTAGAACTGTCTTGCACTCAACAAATAGTGTGTTATAAGTCGAAAAACACCAAATCTTTTTCCAGAATAGCCGGACAGTGTCTGCACATAAGAACGGTACAAAAAAGGAACTTCGCCCCTTCATACATGTCAGCTGTCATAGTTCCATGGCCTTGTGTTTTCAAACACCTACACTGTAAGTAAAACTATCCGAGTTTGGGGTTTTTGCGGCTCATGACCTCTGAAAACTCTCTTGCATATAAAATTACTACCTCGTGTAGGAGTAAAAGATGGTACATGACATAGTTTTACCACCACTTCTCAGGCAAGTAGTAAAAGGATGTCCAAATCCAGTTTTACCGCGTAGGGAGTTTTCTATCACGTGATTTTTAACCTGCGTTTCAGAGTTTATTACCACGTGACTGCAAGGTGCAGCTGCTTCGGTGGCTTTTGCCCCATACCCCCATCGTGACGCTCTCAGTGAATTCTAAAGTTACGCGAGGACCACAGATCTTTTTTTTTTGGCATCGACGTGCCTCAGGACTGACCTCGAGTCAACGCACTTTCACTGGAACTGGGGGCAGCGTAAGCACAACAAGCGAGAACAGCATTCTATGAACGAAAAAGAAAAAAAGACAGGGGGATCTCAAAAGAAGAAAAAAAAGAAAGAAAACCTGCTGTGGAAAGTTGTGCTGCATATTTTCGCAAATTGTTGGCTTTTGCTCGGCGGTCGTGCCTTGAAGACAGACGGTGCAAGAAGCTCGGTATCTGTGTGTCTGGTTGGGCTGATGGATCTCACGTGTTTCCTACATTGTCAAACGACAGTGCGCTTCCGAGCGCCTCCGAACCTGCACGTCGCGGATATCTCGCTTACGAGCCGAATCGCGAATATCTGCCAGTGGTAACAAAATCAATCTGGTGTCATCGTCCGTGCTTGCCTACTGCAGAAGCAATAAGCGAAATGCTTCACTTCTGTCGTCGGCACCGAGCCGCGGCCGCAAGTGACCAGTGGGAGTGTGTCGCCGGGGCAGGTGAAAGAAGCATCGCATATATTTTGTTCCACAGTAGGCGATGTCTGCGTGAGTAAAGTGCTGCCCGAATTGCCCACCTCATGCACCAACTGTTCTCAAACATGTAGCGCGAAGCCGATACGAGGCAGACGGAACCAGCAAGAGAGAGAGAGAGGAAGAAATAACGTTTATTGCACCCGTCTAGAATGACGGGGGAGTAGGCTTCGGCCTCTGCCCCCAATCATCCCCCTAGCCATCGGCCGGAATCCCTTGGGACTCGGCGGCGGTCAGGGCGAGACCGATGACTTGACGCTGTTCTTCGGCGTCACGGCTGCGTAATAAAGCCTCCCAGGATTCTACGTTTCTACTTGGACTATTGTAAGATGGGCAGGTCTATACCATGTGCACTAAACCCGCAGTGCTGTTGCAGTGCGCACATCTGGAGCTGAACACTTCCGGGTGCCATTTACTGTACAGGTGAGGGTTTGGAAACACCCCGGTTTGCAATTTTCGCCACATAATATCCTCCTTTTTGCTCAGCTGTTTAGCTGCCTCTGGATAAATCTTACGGTGGAGTTTATAGCGTGCAGTGATTTCCTGAAACGTTCGTAGTTCGTCACTTGTGTGGAGAGGTTGCTCGCGCGAAGGCGGCGGGTCAGCGTCGATCGATCGGAAAGTGAGCCCTCTGGCGATCGCGTGCGCCTTCTCATTCCCCTTCAGAGCTTGATGGGCTGGGGACCATACTAGTGAAATTAACTCTGCGGGTACTGGATCTTGTCTTAGAATTTTGGAGGCTGTAGCAGAGATCCTGCCCATATCGTTGTTTTTAATGGCTGACTTAGAGTCGCTAACAATCACTCGATCGTGTGCCTTTTTGAGCTATTGCCAAAGCAATCGCAAGTTCTTCTGCCTCTGTGGTGGTTGTGTTCTTAGAGGTGCAGCACGAGACCAGGTCCCCGTTCTCGCGAACCACTACGGCTGTGTGTGCTCCCTTTATTTCGTATTCTGCAGCGTCCGTGTAAAGCACGCCAGATCGACCTTCAAGTTTCGCCTGCAGGGCTACAGCTCTAGCTTTGCGTCTGCCTTCATGAAACGCCGGATGCATGTTTTTCGGCAGCGGTATAATTTTCAGTCTTGCCCTAGTTGATTTAGGTATGCTAGTGGTCTGCCTGGAACACTCCGTGGGCTCGAACCACAAGCGCTCCATGATTTTCCTCCCGGTTCTACTTCTCAGAAGTCTTTGGTGCTGTGACATCATGGCGGCTTCTATTAGTTCCTCTAAAGTGTTAGAGACACCCAGCCCAAGAAGTTTAACCGTAGAGGTGTTTGGGGGAAGCCCTAGCGCAGTCTTGATGCCTTTCCTTATAATGGCTTCAATTTTTTTCTTTTTCTGCTCTACTTAATTTAAGATAAGGGGCAACGTATAGTACACGGCTTATCACGAAAGCTTGAACTAATCTTAAAAGATTGGCTTCCTTCATCCCCGCACTCTTGTTAGAAATGCGCTTAAGCAGGCGGCACATCTGGTTCGCACTAGCTTCGAGTCTCCGGATAGTTTCAGTGTTTTTTTTCATTTGCTTGTATGCGCATCCCTAGAATTCTAATGCTGTCTACGGTTGGAATAGCATTACCATTCACTTGCAAAGCGATGTCACAACCCCTTCCGAGGAGATTGTTTGTTTTCCTTTTTTGTGATGGTAGAAAAAGAGCCTCTGGTTTTTCTGCCGAGCATTTTAACCCTAGTGGTTTAAGATATTGTTCGATGGTATCTATAGCCACCTGAAGTGCGCTTTCAATATGTCCGTCACTACCCCTGTTTATCCACAGCGTCACATCGTCTGCGTATATTGTGTGATGCAGATTTTCGATTCCTTCCATTTTCTCAGGAAGTCCAATCATCGCTATATTAAAAAGAGTCGGAGAGAGTACAGACCCTTGTGGCGTCCCTTTATTCCCCAATTTAATGTTTTCGAGCGACTGCCCTCCCATGCTGATAGTGGCTGTACGATTTGAGAGAAAGCCCCTCACGTAGTTGTATGTCTTGACGCCTATGTTTAGCGCACTAAGGTTCTTACGTAAGGCTTCATGTTTGACATTGTCAAACGCCTTGGAGACGGCCTGACCCACAATTACTTCGGTGTCAACAGTCTTTTTGTCTATTATCTCCTCCTTTAGCTGTAACATAATATCGCACGTTGATAGGTGGGATCTGAAGCCTATCATAGTATCAGGGTACAGGTTTTCATCTTCCATGAACCTAGTCAGTCTTGTTTGGATGACGGGCTCCATCAATTTTCCTACGCAAGATGTGATGGAAATGGGTCTGAGATGTTCAAGACTGAGTTTTTCCCTGGCTTAGGAATGAAGACTACATTGGCCGTTTTCCAAGCTTGCGGTATTTCTCCCTTGTCCCAGCATTCTTGCATATAGGCTGCAAGTTGACGAATGGAGCCGTCGTCAAGATTCCTGAGCATTCTGTTGTTGATTTTGTCTGGACCGGCAGTCGTTTTTGCTTTAAGTCGGTTAATTTCAGCCCTGACTTCTCCAACCGTGATGGGGCTGTCTAGGTCCGGGTTTTCTGAACCAGCGTAGTCAGGGAGCTTTTGAGATTCTGCGCAGCAGAGGTATCGATCCCTAACCTCCGTAAATAATTCCGACGTCTGACCTTCATATTTATACACAAGCTTTTGAAGTTGCTGTCGGGCCTCCGACTTGGTTTTCTCTGGGTCTAATAGATGCCGTAGTAGCTGCCATGTTTTAGCACTGCCAATCTCTCTATCCATCTGATCACAGATACTACCCCACTTTTGCTTGGTAGGTTCTAATGCATAATCTTCGATCCCTCTATTCAGTGCAGCAACTTCCTTTCGGAGATCCCTGTATCCTCTTTTCCGACTGATTTTTCGCTCTAGGTTTTTCTTTTTCTTCCACATGCTTACAAGATGTCTATCAACAACTTCCTCATCGCCAGCGTCAATCCCTTCGGTAGCGTGCTGAACCGACTGGACCACCCCTTTACTCCAATCGTTAATATCATTTATGGGGTCTTGTTCCGACCTGATATTTCTAAAGGTCACCCAATCTGTAGGTTTAACTATTCTCTTATTGATCACCAGCGGGCCATTGGCCACGATAATCTCTAAAATTCTATGATCACTACCTAGGTCTTCGCCGGTATTGCACCACGTGGCGGCGGTGGCACTGCTGACCAGGGTAAGATCTGGCGTCGTGTCTTGAGATGCACTATTTCCTTTCCTCGTTGGGTGCATTGGGTCTGTTATAAGCATAAGCTCATGTTGTTGAATTTCGTTCCACAAATTTCTGCCCTTAACCTGGGTGAATTTATAACCCCATGCCGTATGATGCGCATTAAAGTCGCCCAAAATCAATAGTAGACCGTTTGCTGAAATAACCTTTGCTTTCGTGAAAAGATCAGCAAAGTTGACTTTGCGCTGCCTGGGGGAACTATACACATTCAGGATAAAAGGACTCTTGTCTTTGCGCTTGCGAGGCACGAGTTCGACTAAAACATGATCGATCTGCGAGTTCCCCGGCTCGTGCTGCAATGTCATAATGTTTCTCTTTACGAAGGTCGTAACTTGGGTATCATTACCCGACCCGGCAAAAGATTTGTAACCTGCTAATTTTACATTTTTCCCACACTCCTGGATCGCAATAACCTCCGGTCTATCGGCGTTGGTAAGAAAAGATTGTAAAACCGCACGTTTGCGCGAGCAACCCCTACAGTTCCACTGCCAAATCGTATTGCTGTAAGGGTGCAGAGCCATCTTGGTTTAGCTTGAGCGCTTGTCATAGCCATTCTATCTGTCGGTCCCTGCTAGCAAATTCAGCCTTAATTTGCTCAATAGCGTTGCCTACTTGTTTCATCTGTTCTAGTACAGCTTGGAGCATACCTTGTAATGACTTTGTTTCCACCTCAAGCGCTTCAATTCTCGCTCCATGATTTTCTTCAATTTCGGTTTCTTTAGCCCTCTTCTTCTTTAAAGGCGGTTGGTTTGCTACCTGGGGTGTTTCCAGCGCCTTCCCTGGTTTACTGGTTAGATGAGCCTTAATATCATCAAGCTGTTTGCGTAATTCCGCATTTTGCTCCTGTAATATCCTGTTTTGCTCTTTAAGAGCATTAATCATCTCTGTATTAGCATCCTGGGAGACCTTAGTTACCCAACCCACCTGTGGTCCTGTGGATTTTGACTTCTCCTGGGCACAATCACCACCATCATGGGATGCCTTGTGAGAAACTCCCAGCTTCTCCTGCGGTGGCAATCGGGGGAAGGATTCCGAGCGCCCTCTCGATCTACTTCGATGCTTGGATTTGCGCCTCGAACGATCTTGAACCCCGTCTGTTCTGCTGTGCCGCTGCGGGCCCTCTTCGGCCATGCGTCGTTCTTCTTGCTCCCGCGCTTCTTCAAGCTTCATTTCCCACTGTCGCTTCTTCACAATATAAGGTGTCCGAAAAATTTCTTTGCACCTTTTGTCTCCGGTCACGTGCTCCTTGCCACACAGACGGCACCTCGGCGTACATTCATGGTCCTTGGGTGGGGAGGCCACCCCACAACCTCTGCATTTTTCGTGCGGGCTGTCACATACGTCGGATTGATGTCACAGCTCACTACACTTGTAACACACTTCATATCTTTTCTTGTAGAGAAAACATTTCATCGGCGTCCCAAAGCAGATCATCCATCTCGGCACGTAGTCGTCAACAAAGGTGATGATTACCGAAATGGAGTTCCCCATCCTTCGCACACCAAGAATAGGACGATTCTCTTCGTGTGAGAAAGCCAGTTCCGATTCTCTCTCAGAGAGTCTGATATCAAGTCCACGTACCACTCTTTTGCCACAGCTTTCAGGCGCAGCCATGTATGTCTTCACCTCGTACTCCTTGCCGTCGAGCTTTATGACTTTCAGGTCCAACATTTTCTTGGCATCATCCTCCCTGGGCATGCTGTATATCAATGTTCCTTGCTTGTCGTTGACAACGATCCTGTCCTCCTCCCGACCTTTCTGCCATGGAATGCCTACTGCCATCCTTACTGCTCCACCAATCACAGGTGCCGAGTGTCTGGTGAGCGTCAGTCCTTCTTTGGGCCTGATAATAACCTTGTGATCCACGTTCGGAAGACGCGGTAGATGCAACGCTACTGACCGCTCCGCGAGCTTTTTTCCCGCCGCTTTATATGAGGGTCTCCCGCTTACACCATGCTTGTCGCCATTGAAGCCGGCCGGCATCGTCCTGCCTTTTTTTCCGCATCCACTGCTGGCAGACCCCGCCCTGGTGGCGCCATCGCGTTCCCGTTGTTGACTCTCCTGGAGCTCAGCCACACGTTTCGACACTTTCGTCACCCAGTCCGAGCTTTCCAATTCTTCTTCATCGGCATCTCTACCATCAACAGTCACTTCCATCGTCATAGTGCCTCCGCAGACGCTCTACGAGCCGATGCCTGGAGCCTCGAACGCCGATCCGACCGCCTCGGCGCTAGGCCTAGCGGTGGAGTTGGCGAGACGCACAACGTAGCCGAACACCGAAGGCGCAATAAAATCCTTTAAAATCTACTTACAGTTTTCAGAATGGTAGCCACAGGATCCTGAGCACGTCCGCAACCACACACAGCACTTTACCAGCTGGCTGTTGTCCTTTGCGCGTGAAAAAGTGGTCATTTCACGGAGCCGACGCGCAGCCGTGTCTCACGCCATTGCGAGCCTCGCGCGTCTCCCCAACCAGCAAGCGGCTGCCGGTGAGCACGAAGAAAACCCGGACGGTGGTCTTTCGTTGGAAGTATGCATACACCACCCCGTCCCCGTAAGATAGCGGTCACGTGTTCATTTGTGTCTGAAATGACGACGAAATTCGCACAGGATATGTGTTCTGTGATCGCCAGCTGTGTTTCATCGGATAGCCGTGCTCCTCTAAAAGGCCTAGTACGCCGTCGGTAAGAAGCTTGTGTGCAGGCGTGCTCCGCTCCTCTACGCCCGTTGTGAATAATACGTGCTGCTACTGTGTTTGTGCACCGTCGCTCAATGAAAATCATTGAGCCACCATGGTTTGTGCGTACTTATGTATATTTTATGGACTTGTGGATCAGCAGTGCTAACACGCGAGGGGCCATGAGCCCGGTGTGCCAAGTAAATATTGGATACTCAAAAAGGTGAGATTGGGTAGATTTATAATAAAAGGTCGGTGTGATTTAGTTCCCTGCAGCCCACCTTAAGTTTACGCTAGCACCTTCAACCATTGTTGTTAATCAATGCAAAAAAAGAGCTCTCCTACCGGTCCTACAGGGCCAGTCAAAAAGTCATGCCTATATATACCGGATTGTCAAAGTGTAGTTGAGCAACGCGTGCAGTCTGTTCGAGTGGTGTATTATTCTGCATTTGTTGTGTGTGCGTGTTTGTCTGTATGTAAATCTACGCGTCACCAACTCTGCCGTTCAATAAATTCAATCAATTCTGCTATTTAATAAATTAGTCAACTCTGGGCGAATGCACCCGTCAATTTTTTATTTTTTTACCACCAGAAATAACTCCCAGAAATCACCTCAAAAACGTTGTGAAGGCAGTAAAAATTTACTCTCTCTATACTCGCTCAAAACCTCACTGGGGTAAATAATTACTACTCTCCCTACGTTCAAAAACTCAGTTAGCACGAGAGTAAATTTTTACCTCAATGTTAGGTGGTAAAAAACCAGGAGAGGTAGTGCGCTAGAGGACAAATGGTTTCTTCAGTTTTTGAGGTTATTTCAGGTCATTTTTGCTTAGTGTGTAGCATATTGCATGGGGTCATAACTGACAGCCTCAGTTATGATAGTTATGATGGTGATTAAAAAACGCTTTAATGATTCAGAAAGGATGGAAGCGATTCTTAGTGGGCTCTTATTCTAAAACTTCAGTGCCCACCACAATCTGTGACGCTTCTTCAGGGGGTCTTTCTGGACCTCGGTGTTTGGAATAATGAGTTCCGTCGTGGTGGTCTTCATTATCCAGGCCTGGTACTCCTGTTGGACTATCCTGCATGAAAATTAACAATTCAGCATACATACTGCACCGTGTTCCTATTAGTTTATTTCTTTTCAACCCTTATTCCCCAACCCCAGTGCAAGGTAGCATACCGGATCCTAGGATCTGGTTAATCTTCCCGCCTTCTTTCACATGCGGAGCATGTTATACTAGGGGCTAGTCATGCGCCGTCGCCATTCGCAGCCTCCCCTCCTCCGCCAGCCATCTGTGCATCCCTTCCTCCTCTCAACACAGCGCGCGCTGCACTTGCTTCTCCCCTTCGCGCGCCGCGCGACCTTCAGTTTTACGTGCGCCAGCGACATGCTAACGCGCGCATGCGCAGGCCGGGGCCGGCGCTCGCAATAAATAACAAAATGTCGGGGCGCGCCGCTTTTCGTCGGTTGGTTTGTGCGATCACTCCACGTCCGATGTCGCTGGTGAAAATGTATGCTAACGAATTCGCAAACACGCTTACTGACGTCCCTTCCAATAGCGTCAGCCAATGTGTTGGCGCAACCGCAATCAATGCCGAAGACACTTCGTCCGTGGACAAGGCCGCGCTGAGAAGAACTCGCGATGCGGAACGCAAACGTCGACGTCGAGCGGAAGATCCTTAGCTCCGAGAACGTGAAGCAGCTGCGAGACGTCAGCGTCGAGCGGAAGATTCCCAGCTTCGAGAACGCGAAGCCGCTGCGAGGCGCAAGCATCGGCAAGAGAATCCGGACGGTGAAGCCGCGTGCAAGCGTCGGTGCTGCGAGGCCGATCTCGATGCCACCCGCGAGCGCGAGCGCGCCGCGATAGCGGCGTGGCAAGCCAAGCCGTACGCCACGCCCAACGCTCGCTTCAAGCGCGACTTCGTTGACCGGAGCTTCGGCCACAACTTGAGTACTTGAGTTTTATCATTCATTTATTCATTCATTCATTCAGGACGCATGTGTTTGTGAAGCGTGAAAGCTACTTTCACTGCATTTCCAAGCAGAGGAAGTTCTTTTCACTGTTTTCACAATCAGAGGCATGGCCGTTTGATAGAACATTCGCTTGCCACGCAGAACACCCGCGTTCGATCTCAACTTGGGCATAAACAACCCTGATTCAGTCTCCACCTTGCCCCAGGACTTTTAGGGGCGAAGCTCCTTATGGCGTGGCTTGTGCGTACCTCGTAGTACGTAACCACCAGTGGCACATACCCGAAATAGGTAAAACATTTGACCTCCAAGGTGGTGCCGGTGAGAGATTTCTTCTGTGCGTTGTTTAACAATAAAAAATAGTGCTCAATGTACATGCCAATGGCTGCTAATGGGGAATGAGAGACAGGAGCATTCGGCTTTTAGTCAACGCGCACGATGCGATCCCCATTAGCAGCCATTGGCATGTACATTGAGCACTATCGGACAAGAAAGGGTTGCTACGTTATACTCGCTGGGTGTAACCTCCTTAGTTTTAGAAATGTTTAGCGAGCATTGGGCCGCAGTGCCATGTATACAGTGAACTAATATATTGTCACGACGTCGAAACAGAGGTCTTGCGGCAGAAACTGAGACGCCAGAAGCAGGTAGGTTCTTTTAATAGAACGCGCAAAAACGAGTTCTTCTTTTTCATCCATTTCGTTGTACTTCATGGCACATGCACAACTGTCATTGTCTTTCTTTTCGAAAAGCACGTGACATTTGCCTCCCTCCGAAAGAGGCATCGTCCCGATGCGCAACCTAGGCGCTCTACCAGGCGTATGAAGTGGTCGCGTCAACTAGATAAATACGGTTTCATACGGACGACGTGTACGACTTCGGGTAAATGATTTCGACGCTTAGAACTACAGTCAGTGTCGGGAACAACTTCATAGTTCACGTCGTTCAAGCGTCGCGTGACGCTGTATGGGCCAAAGTATCGTCTTAGAAGTTTTTCCGACAGTCCACGTCGACGTATCGGAATCCAGACCCAGACCTTGTCGCCTGGTGTGTAGCTAATAAACTTGTGTCGGGCGTAGTACCGTTGTGGAAGTTGGAAAGGGGCCCAGGAAATCCATTCCAATCTGGGTGAACGGCTTCGCTGGTGTTAGGACTGGATGTAAAAGACCGGCTGGCTTGCTAGGAGGTGCTTTGCGTCTTTGGCAGTCGGTGCAAGTTCGCACGTGATGGTTAACATCAGCGGGTAACTTTGGCCAGTAGTACTTGCATCGCAGTCGGCACAATGTTCGGGTGTAGCCTAGATGACCAGAAGTTGCTTCATCATGGCACGCTTCCATTATTTCTTTTCGAAGAGAGGCAGGCACGACGAGCAAGTGCGGGTTGCCGGTTGGTGAGAAGTTTTTCTTATAGAGAAGATCGTTTCGCAAGCAAAAAGATGGCAGTCCTCTGGCAAATAACCGCGGCACGTCCTTACGGCGTCCTTCTAAATATTCAATGAGTGGTAACAGCTCGGGGTCACTGCGCTGCTCCTGTGCAATAGTGGCCGTGTTGACGACTCCCAAGAATGCCGCGTCGATGTTTTCGTCATCACGAGCGACAGTCTCCACTGGCGACCGTGAGAGACAGTCGGCGTCGGTGTGCCGCTTCCCAGATTTATAGACGATGGTCATGTCGAACTCTTGAAGTCTTAGGCTCCAGCGCGCCAAACGGCCAGATGGATCTTTAAGGTTGGTGAGCCAGCACAAAGAGTGATGGTCGCTAACAACCTTGAAGGAGCGGCCGTACAAATATGGACGAAATTTGATGACTGCCCACACCACGGCGAGACACTCCTTCTCGGTAGTCGAGTAGTTCTCCTCCGTGCGAGAGAGAGTTCTGCTGGCGTAGGCTATTACTCTTTCACAGCCGTCTTGCCACTGCACCAGAACGGCACCCAGACCTACATTGCTGGCGTCAGTGTGAAGAGCTGTAGGGGCTTCCTGGTCGAAGTGCGCGAGGACTGGAGGTGTTTGCAGGCGTTGTCGTAGTTCATTGAACGCCATTTGCTGTTGTTCACCCCAAAAGAAGGGGACGTCCTCACGTGTGAGTCGTGTCAATGGCGCCGCAATAGACGAAAAGTCCTCAATAAATCGCCGGTAATAGGCACACAACCCTAAAAAGCGTCTCACGGCCTTTTTGTCGCATGGTGCAGGAAATTGCGCTACGGCGTCTATTTTGGCCGGGTCAGGTCGAACACCCTCGTGACTGACGACGTGGCCTAGGAAGCTGAGTTCGTTAAAACCAAAATGACATTTTTCCGGTTTTAAAGTAAGGCCGGCCGAACGTATGGCTTGAAGGACGGTGAATAAACGGCTGAGATGTTCCTCGAATGTTGCTGAGAATACAATAACATCGTCCAGATAGACCAAGCATGTTTGCCACTTCAGGCCTGATAGTACGGTGTCCATGAGACGCTGAAAAGTGGCTGGCGCCGAGCACAAACCAAAAGGAAGCACCTTAAATTCGTATAGACCATCGGGCGTCACGAAGGCCGTTTTTTCACGATCTCTCTCGTCGACTTCTATCTGCCAGTAGCCGCTTCGGAGGTCCATTGAAGAGAAATAGCGCGCATGACGCAGCCGATCGAGTGAATCGTCTATGCGGGGCAGTGGATAGACGTCTTTCTTCGTGACTTGGTTCAACTTGCGATAATCAATACAGAAGCGCAAGCTGCCGTCTTTTTTCTTGACCAAAACCACGGGGGACGCCCAAGGACTTTTCGAAGGTTGTATGACGTCATCCGCGAGCATCTTGTGTACTTGCTTCTGAATCTCCTCGCGCTCTTTCGGCGACACACGGTAGGGGTTTTGCCGAATCGGTCGCGTGTTGTCTTCAGTAATGATGCGGTGCTTGGTCAATGGTGTTTGCTGTACCTTTGACGTACGCGAAAAGCAGTCTTCAAATTGTTGTATAAGTTCAAGCAGGCGCTTCCTATCAGAGGGCGGTAGCGTAGAGCAGATGTCCACCGACAAAGTTGTCGAGGCGGGGACAGCCGCGTCATCTGGTTGCAAGGTAAAACAATCCCCGGCTTGGTCTACATCGTCGTAGTAGGCAATTGCGGTACCCTTCTGGATTCGACGGCGCTCGTTGCTGAAGTTTGTGAGGAGCACTTCTGCCTGTCCACCAGTAAGCGCCAGGACGCCCCTCGCGATGGAAATGCCTTGCGTGAACAAAAGAGTGACTATGTGCTCCGCTATCACATCTTTATAGCAAGGACACCCACTGGACACCGACACAAGGCAGCAGGATCTCGGTGGGAGTGTCACATCGTCGGCTATTCGCAAACGGCCGCGCGGTTCTTCACTGCTGTTGTCGGCATAAGGATGAGCGCAAAACGTCACCATACGTTGAGGGATGTTGATAACAGCGCCATGATCTTGAAGAAAATCCATGCCCAAAATTAACTCTTTACAGCAGTCTGGCAACAGGACGAAAGTGGCCACGAAGCTAGAATCTCCGATGCGAAGTCTTGTGGTGCATTTACCCGTGGGTGTCATCAGCTGACCACCAGCACTCCTTATGTGCGGCCCTGTCCACGGAGTCTTGACCTTTCTGAGGCGGTCGGCGAGCTCTTGTCGCATGATGGAGAAGTCGGCGCCAGTGTCGACCAGTGCTGTAACTTGATGTCCGTCAATGAGAACGCTCAGATCGGCACGTACAACTTCATCAGCATTATTATTCGTCGTCGTATTCATCGTCGTTGTCGTCATACCTTCTTGCGATGATTGGGGGAACTTTTCAGTGTGTCGACAATTGGCAACCTTGCCCCCCGAGGTCGCATCAGTTAGTTTCCCCGGCGCGGGCTTGGCGAACGGCCTCTGGTGACGTCCGCGTAGCTCTGAGGGAAGTCACGGTGACGCGCAGGTGATGGAGATCGCCAGCGACGCGGTGGGGTTGCTTGAGCAGGCGATAATTGATCGGCATCGTAGGCACGACGATCTTCGGAGCGGAAAGAAGCGGGACGAGAAAAGTTCCCGAACCCAGAATCGCCGTGACGGCAATAGCGGGCAATGTGACCAGGTTCTCCGCAGCGGTAGCAAATAGGTCGACGGTCGGCCATGCGCCACAAGTCAGTTCGGCGAACTGGTCCTCGGGGGGCAAGGTTGCCAATTGTCGACACACTGAAAAGTTCCCCCAATCATCGCAAGAAGGTATGACGACAACGACGATGAATACGACGACGAATAATAATGCTGATGAAGTTGTACGTGCCGATCTGAGCGTTCTCATTGACGGACATCAAGTTACAGCACTGGTCGACACTGGCGCCGACTGAATCGATGCACTGGAGTCGTGACGAGGGGCTGAGTCTCTGGACTAGATGAACGGGTCCCAGCAAGACTGTCCTGCATCAGGTTGTAGGCTCCAGCACCTCCACCAGTGTCACGACGTCGAAACAGAGGTCTTGCGGCAGAAACTGAGACGCCAGAAGCAGGTAGGTTCTTTTAATAGAACGCGCAAAAACGAGTTCTTCTTTTTCATCCATTTCGTTGTACTTCATGGCACATGCACAACTGTCATTGTCTTTCTTTTCGAAAAGCACGTGACAATATACCATGAACTCAAGGTGGTTGAAGGTGGGAAGTAGACCCGAAGAGCAAGCCGTAAGAAAGTGTGCGTGTGCCACCTCTCGTTTAGTCCTTGGAATGTCCACTGAATGGCTGTGCTTCTATATGGGGAATATATGATAAAAAGATGCGAGATGGTGGGACTTGGAGTGTTGAATAGATGGACGAACGGACACACAGACAGATGCAGGGATTGACGCATGAACGGACGCAAGAGCGGATGCATGAACGAACGCAGGGACGGGCGCACGAACAGACGCATGGACGGTCACACAGACGGACGCATGGACGGACGAATGCTTCGCCCCACTCTCCATCATTCACTCCGTGGAGATGCTGCCATTTTTTTATCGCGTAGTTATTTTATCAGCGTTCTCGATTTTTTGGTAACGCATAAGACGATGATTTTTTGCTCAAAACCAATGACGCCGACGCCGGCATTTCTGCAAAATGAGCTCTTTAACGCTGTCTCTTTGAAATCCACATGCATATATGGAAGTAGCGTTACCGCCACTGTGCCCTTGTCATATTGTAGACAATTTCACGTGCTCGTCGATAATATTATTTGGCAGAATTGTACACAGAAAATGAAGAACGTGCATTCTACAGCAGTAATGGTGCAAAGAGCTAACTGTAGGCCATTTAATGTGGTCATTTGGGAGCAGCGTCGTTATTTCGAAAAATACAGCGTTATCGTTGTCACCCCTGTTAGTTCCAAATTAGCTCCACGAGGTGTGTCACAGGCAACATTATCAGACCAGTCTAAAAGAATCGGCAAGCTTCTTAAATGTTTCACTATGGTTTCCGCCGAGCGGTGGTTACACGAATAGGCCGGTAACGTGTGCCTGCTTAGAGAAAGCGCGTGGGGCAGCATTCGCTCTTCAAGACTTACAGGGTTACAATGAACGGTAAATCTTAACAGTAGTGTAAAATTGCATAATCTAGGTAAACACTATGCAAAGGAACATGGCAACGAAATATACGTGCGAGTAGTTCACACTGAATCTGTCGATTTGTTCTGTGCGAACATATGCATTATGATATGCAAAGTGTGGCAACGCTTTCAATTCACGTCATAGTGCCTGGAGAGGTAGATATCGGATGCTGTTTCCGAAAGTAGTTTTTACCGTCAGGCTTCGCACATAGCAGAAACAAGAGTACGACTTGTAAATGGGCTAGCGTAGTGTAATGCCTATACACCGCATGAGAGCTGTGATGTCTCAGAAGCAGTACAGTACGAATTAATCTTTACAGTTCCGAACTAAAACGTGCCCTATAAACCAATCGTCCTAGGCTGGCGCAAAGTTCATTGCAGGGTTTAATGGCGGCAACGGTTTATTATTATCACCTCTCCCCCCCCCCATTAAACATTGTCAATCTACGCTGCAGCCTTTGCATCCCATTCTCATAGGGGAGTAAAAAAAAGCGCCCCCTTCAGCCCGCCATCACTTCCCGAGCGCACGCCCACGCTTGTTGTGGTTTTAGCAAGTGAAGTCACGGAATTTTCACCAGCGTGTAAGCAACCTTACCCCTTCTTATTCCCTTATTTCTGGAGTTTGGTGTGCTCTTGCTTACCTGTGAGAAAGCAGCGCTTTGTCATTGACGTCATCTCATCTCATATGACTGCTGTTAACCAAATTTCATGCGCCAATTCTTTGTATTCCATTAATGCATATGCAATATGTAGGCATACTAGGCACCGTCTTCACCGATGAAATAAAGTTTTATTATATACCGGTTTTCCTGGGTTTAAAAATATTCACAAGTGCTGCACCATGTGTATGCATCTGTATATGTGAGCTTGTTATGCTCATATTGTATAAAGTCCAGTAGTCACCGAGGCAGACTCTACGGAAGCCGCGAAGTGTGAGCATTATAAGTAACTGCCCTACGGACATGTTCACGACTCATCGACCGAAAAGTTGTCATACCTAGTTAAAATATGCCAGCATTAAAATGTACACTATAATATATATAATAAGTCCTCTCTAAAGTACAACAAATATTAATTGACTCTGAAAAGCACAAACTTACTTCGAGTGACGCGCACTACCGAAAATTATGCTAAAAGAAACATTAAACATGCCTACTAACACTTGGCTCAACGCACTGCTCTAACAACCGAATAGTACGTACCGAACGCGAATACGATGTTTTCATAACATATCGATAACAAGGCACAAATGATCCATAGATACCTTTCAACATACATAACTATCAGCTCTATGCTTAATCCATCAAATATAATGGGTACCGGAACAACTAGAAACGTCCAGGAAAGCAGAAAAAGTTTCGCAATGCTGGTTGCGTCAAGTAGGACAATCATTGCTTGTTACCTGCTGAATGTAACGCAGAGTGAATATGTGCTTACGATTGTTTATCATACTTACGACCATTCCAAAATCAGTATCACGGACGTGACCACCACGCAGAGGATGAACCCCGCGATGGCAAGCAAGTCGCTGATCCAGTCCTGCGTGTACCGATACTGCACGACGCATACGCAGGTGGCCACCAGGAGGGACACTGGGCATGCGAAACTGACCACACTGCAGGCAATCGCTGACATGTTTTCCCAGTTGAAGTCACTGAAGAAGTGCCACAATGGCTGCAATATGGAAACAAAAAATTACTAAAACTTTTTAACTATATACCTGACTGCACGACTGCGAAGCAAACTGCAATAATACGGTGTATTACCCTTCGCAGACGACTGGCACATTAGTTACATTCCATTCATGCAACGAAGTTTGCCACAGACCCTCGTGCTGTCATTTTTTATCACACTTGTTCATATTAGCTATCAAGTACACTTCGGTTGAAATAAGCACTCCGAGAAAATAAAAGGAGTAGTACATCAGGGTGCTGCACACATCGTATGATTGAGCACAGCAAACAAGCCTTATCACGCATATAATTGCAGGGAAGCCACGTGTGACTCGGATCCCCAAATTTCATCTCTGTCAACAGAACAATTGACAGAAAGAAGTGTTTTGTACGCCGTCGTAATGTAGCAGATTGGTGTCCGCTTGCTAACCCTAATGTCGTGAGTTCGGCTTCTGTCAAGGAGGGCGCATTCAAATGGAATGAAATCTTTGCTACCCGCGTGCTGGGCGTTCTCAGGGCTCGTTAAGGCGCGTTTACGCTAGAGAAACACGACACCAAGTGGGGTCTGTGGGCTGTCTTTACGAGTGTCTTTTCCCTTGTCGTAGACCTATGTGCACTGCAAAGACACAAACAGTCCACGGATGGTCTCTCGAAAACCACGCCTACGCCTTGTCGTGCTCACAGTCTATCGTTGACCAATTCTGTAGTCACATTGGAGGCGCACGCAGCGACAGTGACTAAACTTGAACGCCTGCACCTCATTTTCAGCCATGCTCTCTGCTCTGCCATTGTCATATTCCGGCTACGTGGTGCAGCCTCCGCCATAATCCATGGTAAAGAGAGAAATAGGGGAGACCCGCTCAAGTTAGCCCGGCGACGCCAGCGCTTGCCTTTCCCCTGCCAGAAAAAGCGCACAACAGTAGAGTCTTCCGACCCTTCCGCTCCCTTTGGCTTCCACGCATTTGCGAAGCACGCGCTGCACGTGAAACGTCCCTCGTTCCGCGAAGTCACCCCAACAGAAAAGGGGGTGACATTGCTGCGTCGTCAACTGTCACAATAATCATGCAAACACGAAGAGGTCGACTCCACCAGTGAAATTCTACCGATTCCCTAACCGATGGTACCAAACAAGCAGACGACAGAAATGGATTAACGCAGTGCGCCGAAAAAAGTATGTAAACAATTTTTTTCAAAAAAGTTAGCACGCACACAATGCATTCAAAATTACGGGTGTTAATTCCTGCGTTACCGTTCCTCTAATCTATCGAGTTACTGGGAGATGCATGTCCCCTACTTAAAAATATAAATTTTCAACGCCCGTCTTTAAAGCACTGTTAAAAAATAGCGAAGAAATATTTTATGCTGCTACTATTATTCGATATTGTTGGGGACGAAGTAGTTGAAGCTGTGTGCACATGTGGTATTGGTAATGTGTTGTTATATATTTTTAAATCTACGCAGCACCGACGGAAGTGTGTGGTTGCCGAAAGCTTGGACAACTATGAAAAAAAGAAGAAACTGCATTAGCCGTTGTCGCAAGTCCATTGGCAGATACAGTGAACTAGTTGTTACTGAGTGTGCAGGGGTAGCCCGAACAACACGGTGCATTGTTGATACGTGACCGAGATAAAATGCCTTTATAGCAATGCGCTCTTCCCCTGCAGATTAGACACACAAAAAAAAGTTTCTCTGAAAGCTGGGTGCTCATCATGATGGTACGCACGCAGTTCGTGAACTCAAGGTACCCGCGATGAGAACGGTGATAATACAAGGAAAGACACGCAAGATGGATGTCAATTTTCGTTGTGGGTCATAAAGAAGCCCCAATTAGACCATTTATTTTTGAAGTGCTGTGTATACACCGCACGATAACTTGGGTGGGTGCTAGTAAATTAAGGTATCTCAACTAATAGCAGTCACAGCGCAAGAACCGCTTAACACGAGAAGCGGCCTTACCCATGCATCCAGTAACAAACGTAATGCATAGTACACAGAGTAAACCAAATAAAACAGGTATATAATTATGAACTTCCAGAAAGTTTTATTCACCTCTAACGTCGTAAACAGCGTCGTCTTTCACTTGCGAAACGCACTTCGCTCTGACGAGAACGGCGTCGTCTGCTACAACTTGCTTCGCTGCCCTTTTACCAAATTGCTACCACGAAAAAAAAATCCTCAATTGCGGCATCATAATAAATGCGGACAGAGCGCATAAATCATAACCGCGCGCGACGCGAGACTCTCAAAAACACGTGCAGAACGCGTGCAGCGTGCGAGCAAAGCAACGCGTTTTCAAGCAGGTTGAACGGGACAGCGGAGAAGCCAACACTCGAGTAACCAGTTTTCTCCCCGCATTGACTAACAGCGCCACGCTCCGCAGCGCCTCCCTCGGCGTGGGTCTCCTCTATAGGGAAGGAAAAAAAAGACACTCTTGCGTGCTCGAGCTGCCTATTCAGACACCGCGGAAGCGTCGGAGAGGGTATTGTTAACTCTCCCAAGATTGCCGGCTTCGTGGTCGTTTGAAGCAAAGACATGGGCCAAATTTTCGCTCAGCAGACGATCGCCTGAAGACACGCCGACGACAGGGCTGTCGATGCGTTTTGCTGGTGCTTTCCGTAGCCCCGTGTACATGGACGCGACGGGGGCGGGCTGAGTTGAGTGGCGGGTTCAGCTTACCTCGACGCGCCCGAGTTTATATGAACTCGCACGGATGAGTCGAGGTGAGCGGTGATCGCAGCGACGCTTTGCGTCGAGGCGAGCCGAAAGCCCGTCTTCCGGTACCGGTTTCCGCTCCTCCAAGCCTGCGCTCTCGCCTCTCGCCGCTGTGGGCTGCGGTTGTTTACGCAGTTGTCGCTCCGCCACCGCGATGGCTGTCTTGGTATTTTTTCTCAGTTTGCACCAGCTGTACTTTATGGTTGTGTTGGTGTCTTGGCTAACACTGCACAACGCGATGGCAGCAGTGGTTCTGTTGCGGCACAGCGCTCACCGCAGGCGTATCCGCAGCCTGACGCACCGTCCCCTGTTCACCCCTGGCTGGTCTCTCCAGGAATTGGCCGTACCGAATATAAATAATATTTTCTCGGGTAAAACAAAGGTTCGTATTAAACCTACAGAAATAAATATCGTTTCTGAACCCTTTGAAATGATCCAAAGTGTATATTTTTATATGGAGCGCCACACAGACCGATAAGTGCCTGAACAAGAACAATATTGCAAATTTTTCAAAGTTCATGTGCCAGCGCTTCCAAACTACTGTCTTCGCGACTCGGGTTTTTCCCCCACTTACCGTCAACAATGCAAGCAAGCTATGCAGCTGCGTTGTCTCTGGAAAAGTTGAAAAGCTGTAAAAATTTTTGACTTTGGTCAAGAACACTGCATTGCTTCCCCGCAAAGCACATTAACATACACTAGTGGTGAATGCGTTTTAACAAGGAAATGCGGTTCTTTTCCTACCGACTAGAATCGTTTTACCGTGCTGCGTATAATATTTTACTTTTTCGAAGTTTTGTCTCAACCTAACTGCCACCATATTTAAGAAATTAAAATTTTCTTTAGAAAATTGGTTCCAAAAATGAATAGTGTAGTAAAGTGACCAACCATTACTTTTTAGATTGTAATCGTAGATGGTCTAGCGTACTGTCTGGGATATTTGGCGTGGAACGACCCTCATCTCCTCCAAAACCCGAACACTAAACCCGAAAAAACGTTCGAAATGTCTAACTCCATTCAGGGATTCATGAAACACGAATTAAAAAGAGCAAAACCAACCCTGGACTACGCTTTTCCTCTGGGGGAAATTACATGTATTGGTAAAGACACTTAATTTTTGTGATAAAGTCAATTTACACCACTTGCAAAAAAACCCAAAACAAAACTTACAAAGAATAAAATACCCGAAAGTATTTGCCTTTTCATAGTCGAACCTGGCTGTGAAGAACGCAAAATAAATGCAAGCGGAGTTGGAATGCTGCGCATTATTAGACAATTCAGTGAATTTACGCAAATGTTGTCTGATGGGGAGGTGACCAGAAACTTTATTAAAGCGTTCATGTGCACGTATTTGAGATTTCTGGCGCACAAGCCGATTTCCTGCTACGGGCAGAGCAAAATACCCGGTCGTGAGAATGATAACCAACAAGCTCCCGTAGGACGTGCCAAGCAAGATTTAAACGTAAAAGTGATCTGCATTTACCGCATAACAGAACGATGTCCTTCGCGCGTACCGGCCGACAGAGAAAGAGCAACATCGGAGTGATGGGGAAGCTGAGACGGCGACGGGCGGGAGAGGTCACGAGCCGTCAACTCAGCGCGACCAGTTATACATGCCCTTTCTGAGCGCGGCGAGTTCGGTGAACCTACCCCCTGTCTCCGGGTCGACGGGACTCGCCGCGACGACTCTCCGCCCCGACGCGTCCGCTTATACATGGGGAGGGCGAGTCCAGAAAACCTGTTTACTTCGACACAACGCGCCCTCGTCGGGTCAATGTAAACGGGCCTCGTCTCTCATCATGTTATACCCCTGTCACACGGGCACCCGTGAAGACCGTTTGTCTTCACGACAACGAAGATGCGGTTGGGGTCACACGGCCACTCTTACGCAAACGAAGGTGAACGGAGCATTTTGCAAAGGACGTTCAGCAATCTCCCTTCGCAGCGAAACGAGGTACTCTCGTCCTCGGCAGTCTAGAGGTCAGAGAAAAATTTCGAGCACTAATATACATTTTAGCAATATTAAACGTTCTTTCGTTGTAGTACTCATACACAACGCGTGTTTGTTTTACAATATTTACGCCCGCCAGAGTTCACTTGCTCTCAACACCGATGCCCTACACACTGTGCCTCGCGAGTCGGGCCGGCCGGCGCCAGCCGATCAACGTCATTACCAGCGCAATATCGCACCCCTTCCTCACGTCGTCCGCTGTGTCACTCATGGCTGAAAAACACAAAATGTGCGCTCACGAGGCAAGGAAGCATGAGAACTTTCGTACTGGGCATGTACACAGGCAACAAAACAACTAAAAGCACAATGTGGCCAGCGGCACTAGCAGCATTGCTACAATTAGCAAATGCGTTTTTATTTGAAACTATTTTTTAAAAGTTTGTTAGTCGCATAGCTACTTTATAGTGTTTTTTGTAAAATACGAAAAACGAGGTTTCACAAAAAAATCAATAGGGATCAAATTGGAACACTTTTCCGAAAATCAAACAGCGCCAGCTGAGCCCTCTCGCGGCAACTGTTACAACCTTGTCATTGCCGTGTGACACTGCCACAACTCCTTCTCCGTCGAATCCCCTAGGGGAGATTTACGTTGACGGTGTTCAACGGAGTTTGGTGGTGGCCGTGTGACAGGGGTATTACACTACGATGAAATGCTGTCTTTGTGGCGGCGTCGTCGTCGTCGGCCCAGTGTGACCATGGGGTCTGGCGACTTCGTCGGCGGGCAACTCGTCGGCCGATGGTTTGCGTCTGCCTCATGTCTTCGGCGGGCTCATGACAGTGTCGTGTCGCTCTAGTGTAAACACGCCTTTAGGTGCTCTAGCTGCCTATTCAGACGACTCGGTAGCCTAGGAGAGGGCATTGTTAACTCCCCCAATATTTCCCGCTTCGTGTTCGTTTGAAGGAAAGACATTGGGCAAATTTTCGCTCAGCTGCCGATCTCCCGAAGACACGCTGACGAAAGGTATGCGGATGCGTTTTGCTCGCGTTTTTGGTGTCTCATTATGTTTACACTACGATTAATTGCTGCCTTTTGAGGCAGCGTTGTCAGCCTAGTGGGGTCTGGCGACTTCAAATGCGGGTGACTTGTCGGTCAATAGCTTGCGGCTGCCTCGTGTTTTCGTCGGGGTCATGTCAGTGTCGTGTTTCTCTAGTATAAACGCCCCTTTAAAGAACACCAGATGCTGAAAGTTTCAAGAACATTCTACTACAGCGTCCCTCACGATCGTACAGTGGTTGTGAAACCTAAAATCACAGCTACTATTGAAATATTGTTATTTTTACGTCCGGTAACAACTTAACTTAGATGCTGCCCAGTGCGTAACCTGTTGCGAGAAAGGATCGTGTAGTTTTACATCGACATGGTGGGTGCTGCAACTTTCCTAGCCAGAAATTGATTTTGGGATAGCAAAAACCTTCTCCTCATACCAAACAGCTTGACCCAATTCTCTCCTCGTGATACCGTCTTGCAGGAGCAATGATTTACCACTAAATGCATATGAGGAAAGCACCGATCTGGAATGAAAAAATTTAGACTTACGTCTTTTGTGGGAGTTTGGTTTATTGTTAGTATCTATGTGTACGACATCACAAACTCGCAAATTTTATTGTGCACATTACTGTTTTTTTGACGCTCTGTAGCCCAACTTCCGCGAAATGTTTGCTTTGTTTCAAAAACTGATACCAGTGGCCTGAATTCAAGATGACACAGGACACATTAATAGGGCGGGTCGTGACACCTCACCCCATTCCACAAGCTTTCAAGCTGGGGCACGCAGCTTGATAAGATTTGGAGATAACGTTACAATTGATTGAATATCAAAAATATGAAGCCATCTTAAAAAGAAAAAAAAACGTGGCTCATCCCCCTGTATGGAGCCAGTAAAACACGGAAATGTTACGTGTCTTCACAGAAGTAGATGAGCGTTTATTGTGCATTGTTTCAGCAACAGCAAAATACTGAAAAGTAACGTTAGGAATGGTAAGCAGCTCTAAACTTGCAGTGCATACCTCAAGAAGAAATCACGCACGAAATAAGCATACACAGGGCGAGCGCGAACTAGCAACTATCACAGCTCGACACGTAAAGCGCGCTGTTCAAACGAAAAAAAAAGACGCACGAAAAGAGCGCACAAGATACACAAGACAAGTGCGAACAGCTGCCACAATTTTTTTTTTGCGTCCGAAGTGAGCTCCTTACGTAAACGCGGCCCTCGCAGCGTGCGAAGTGACCTTCGTCATTTCTCGAATTACGAGTCTGATAAGCACGCGCGCAGGAGAAACCCCGCTCCGTGGAGGTAGCACATCGTGGAGACGACAACACTTAAGAGCGTGCGCAATGCGAGCCTGAGGACAGTCAAACTATTTATGGTGTATATAAATGGCTAGCCGTTAGCAAACCGGATAACGTTCGCTTTGTGGCGTTGTGGTTAGCGGCGCACAGTAAGAACCGAGAGGTTCCTGGTTCTATTTCCCGTGACGCTTGCTTGCAATCTGTTTTTTTTATTCGCTATCTCATAGTATATATTTTTCAACCTCACTTCCGTAATGAAAGTACGTCAGCGGAGCCATGGTGGACTCTGGCATAGACAACTTTCGTGTTAAAAATGATGTACGAAAGTGCGAGCTTCTTCCGGCTTCAAAAGGCACTGGAAAGCACGAGCTTTCTGAAGTGTTTCGAATGACTTGTCACGTGCTGCAAATGTTTACTGCACTTCGATTTATTATGCGAGGTCAATACATTTTTCCCCATCGTGAAGCATTCTCTGTCTATGTCGACGATTTCTTGGAAACCATTGATGATGAACTAGGAAACTAGTTCCTGAATTATGGTCATGTTAAAGAACCACCGTGAAACAATTATAACTTTAGATAGAGATTATGCGATGGAGAACGCATGTCAAGCGGAAGATGTACTTTCGCACGTGATAACAAGCACTGACATAATCACTTGGTCCTTCAACTCGAATGGTACGTTAACTAGAGATATGCTGAAGCCAACTTACGATCCCCACTAGGAGACTAACTTCAGCAGCACGCCTTTCTACTAATAAACTAATAGCTTCCCATAGCCATTGGGTTCAGCTCGCTGACCTGGTGCTGAGGTGCATTCTTGGTTTTTAGTTTTATGTTAAAAGGATATGATTTTAATGTTTGTTTGATTAACATTGAATGATTGAATCTACCCTATCGCAAAAGCCAGTGGCACTGGCTCGATGCCATACCTGATTACTGAACCAGTGTGGTGCTGACACTCGGACACTGTCACGCTACACATTGGGGCAACCATTATCGGCCGAAATCTGACTTTTGAACTGTTTTTAAAAATTTTGGTCATGCGGACATCGTAATTAAGGCTGAAACACGTGCGCAGCGAGAAAAGGAAAAAACTGAAATAAAAAGTGCTTTAGGCCGAGTCCATCCTACTACCTCAAAACATCGCACATCCCCAGTTTGGCATGATGCCCACTACTCCACACCTGAAAGACGAAAAAAAATGTATTATACTTCGTCTTAAAATTAATTCAGGTCTAAAATATATTGATTTTGTCGCCTACATACGCAATTATTCGTCTTCGTGCTCGCGCCAAACTAACAGGTGATTGTTAGCTGAATTTTTGTGAATTGCCTTGTATCACTTTCATCTGGCATGTTTTGCCGCAAAGCTTGTTAGAATAGCTGCAGATGTGTTACGGCAATTGTAGTTACTCGCTATGTGGTTAGTCATACCTATGTATAAAACAGTGTTAATCTGAACTGCTCATTGAACACGGTAGGTTCTGTCACTCATTTGGAAGTATTTTCGGGCCTCCTCGTTTACGTTCCGCGTATGACAGGCGCAGTAGGTCACTATAGGCAAAACGGCTTAGAGCCGTAATTTGCGGGCCACGGTTGCCGCTAAGGTAATAGATACTCAGTTAGAAAGAGTCCAATAACCGTTAAAATGTATTGTTGATCATAACTGACCCATTAGTGGTCATATTTTCACCTTCGACTACACAAATGAGAAGCTAAAAACACCGAGATTGGGCATAGCAGCGGATAACTGCTGCCGGGGACGTGCGGCTTTCTGCGGTACGAGCAGGAACGGCTCACTGCTAGAGTAGGTTGGTTTTGATTATCAGACAGATCAAACTGTCATGCTGTGTAGCGAATTATCAGTTCAATCGATGCCGTTTATGAAATACATTGACGAAACTTATCAAACTTCAAGGAAAGCGCACTCGCGCAAGGGGGGGGGGAGTCATCCGTGGGTGGGCTGGAGCTTTTTCCCCGAAAATTGTCGCATGCCCCCCCCCCCCCAAACCCCCAGAGCAAGCGGAGTCCAAACACGACGCTAAAGTTCTGTGCCTTCCTGCCCCCCTTCAGAAAGACAATTGTCGTTGGTGCCCCCCTCCCCTGCAAAATCATGGCGGCACCCCTGACGCGCGCCCTCGACATATGATTGCTTCTTCTTACTCGCACATACATCGATTGCCTAACTAAAACTAAAGCTATGTATGCGTAGCATATCGATGAGAATACCATCACGTTCGGTATATTTACGCTCCACATCATGTGATTAAATATGAAGTCTTACAGAAAGTGCGCCGATCGCGCCTAGTTTCTTCCAATGTGCCGCAAATGTTCCTACACTCTAAGCCGAAATTCGGCAAAGTTGGACTAACTGCAGTCGTTAAACCAATGGACGAACGGTTCGTCCAACAGAGACTAAATGTGTGACAATGCGTGTCTTGCGCAAACGCCCGGCAATGAAGGGACCAACGGGGAGGGCAACTGCGCCGCGATCGCCTCCTGTCGATGCTGCACTGCAATGCTCGGCGTGGTCGGCGATCATGAAAACAAGTTAAATAGGCTATACGCCACTTTGAAAGTGAAGCACTATGAAACGAATAGAAGATGTTATTACAGGAAAGTAGTACAACACGCTGTCAGTGCACACAGCAAGTGCCCTCGCGTTTCCACCATGCCGGCACGGGCGAGCCGAAGCCAAGTGAAAGTCTCCGCAAACATGCATGGGCAATGCCGAGAGCTCGCTTTAATGTGCTGAATAAGTTCGAACTACGGTGAACACTGACAATGCTAATAAAGGTAAGCTGTTCATCAGCGGTCGTGTACCCACACAGTGACCACAAGTTCAAAGTGATATATAGGAAAAGTAGGCTTCGTACGTCATCGGTATCAAGCGGGCTGCCGGTGTGAGTGCATTGCCGGCACAAGCGAAGGAAACGTCGCGTACAAGTTCACAAAAATAGTAGCTCAGGCAAACTTATGTCTTTTTATCCATGCGACAATCGTTATCAAAAATCCAACGTGTAGGCGATCGCGGATACGACTAATCGTGCGGCCAGTGGTACACAGGTTGTGCCTTACCAGCACGATGAAAGAACCGTGCCTGCGAACGGTCTCGTCGCTGTAAGTATACAGATATCTACATCACTCCGTAAGACACAGCGAACATGGGGCACTTACCTATTGTTCATTTGTGACTATAAAATAACGACGACGAAAATTTCACGCGAGCCGCATGTTGCGATCGCCGGCGGTCGTTTAGCCGTACTCGTCGTAAGCCTAGCGACGCCGTCGGCAAGCCGACACGGTATGGCATCGGCGGGGCGCCTGCGGCTGCTTCGCCGGCTTTCCCGCACAAGCGCCGCTGCTATGTTTGTGTTTGCGGACTCGTGCGCCAGCACTGCGAACGCTGGTTCGGCCGACATGATCGAATACCAGCTGATAATTCGTATTCTCGGGCTGGAGGCATGTTGAAGATTAGATGGATCCATATTAAAAGATCGATGCGCATCGGTGCTACGAATAAGCCCATGTAAATTTTCGCGTTACGGTGTCAATATTTATTGTTTTCTTAAGCAGAGTAAAAGTCGCCCACTGGCACTAGATGGGAGGTCAAAATACTGTGCTATATATACCCGAGAGTCTGTTTTTTGTAGTACAGCGCGGGCTGTCAGTGTTTGAGGTGTTTTACTTTCAAATAATAGTGCGTATGTATGTGTGTGTGTTTGTGTGTTGCATGAATTACATACTATGATCTTCAGTGCTGATTAAATTGGAATAAACATAAAATATACTGCACAAACGCAGTATCGCCATTTTTTTGCCATTGGTCCAGACGGTTCAACTGTTAGTCCCGCTGGAGCATTCTACTGGGGCCAACATTTAAACCAAGTGGAGTAAGTGCTTGGGGTAACAGTTGAGCCCTTGCAGTTACTCCCGCAGTTAGTCCAAAATTGGTTCAAAATCTGTGGCAGCGCATTTAGACCCCTAAAGGACCAATGGCATACCCCACTTTAGTCTTTTTCGGCTTAGAGTGTAGTGTGCGGTAGAGACTGTAGAGCATGACCAGTGCCTTCCATCGTGCTTTAAAGGGAAGCTGAAGCACTTTAAAAAATGACTTAGGAGTGCGTAAAAACAGTTTGATCCCTGCTGAATTAGGAAAGATATGTGAGAGTTCTCAAAAATGAATGCCAATAGCAATTTTTCGGTTAAATAACAGTGGCTGTGGCCGCCGCACATCTTGAGACACCGAGCGAACACAGTGACGTCATTTTCGGCATGGCACGTCATCTGCAACAGCAGCGCCGCTGAAGTGTGGCCTCTTCGATTATTTCCGGCAACGGGATGCCATGGGTTAATCACGGAGGCCGAGGTTGAAGACAAAACCGAACGCTTTCTCTGGGTCAGAGGAAACGAAGATGACGTATGTTTTCACGCCCACACTTTCAGCGTGTCACGTAGGTGCGGCAAGACAAGGTTTTATTTCGCCTGTTCTAAAGCTCCTGCTGTTACAACAGCAAAAACAATTATGACATCGTCCACAATAATGACGGTCCTTTCTAAACACGAAGTTTGATTAAATTCGAAAATCCCTTCAGTGTCCCTTTGAGACACTGGGCTACGCTGTACGGTGTGCCCCAGTGCATTTCAGTGCGCTGTAGTACACTGGCACACACTGTAGAGCATTTCCAGTGTCATCCAGCGCGCTGAAACGCACTGGGAAACACTGGAAACGCAGTTTTTTTTTTCGATAGGGTATCTCAGTAAAAATAAAACGATTGTCCTAACAAGATGTGCTTACCCCTCCCCCCTTCACCCTTGCAATTATTCTCGATTTACACCACATTTAGCAATGCACGGTCTATTTTCGGCCCTTAATACTATACGTCTTATGGCTCGAGGTCGTGGTTATACTTCGCACATTTAACTTGGTGGACAATGGTTGCATGATGAAAAACCAAATGGCAGGATGTGAAATCACTTATTTGTGGTGTATCACTCTGGAATGCGCAGGGGAATATGTTTACGATCGAAAGAAACCAACGCCAGTTATTACACTTGCAAGCACGTTTTTTGATTGTTTCTGTGGTGTCATAAATGCTTCAATTTTTGTGGAGCGTAGAATGCGGCCGTGAATTTCTACATTTCGTGCACGTACTTACATCAGTTTGACATGCGCGGTGTGTTGCTTTGTTGTGATACTTAGAGACTAGAGGTGTCGCTGTGAACAGCGACAGTAAATGTGTTACAGTTGTCGAAAAATATGTGAGCTTCAGTTCGCAATTACCCTTTAACAGTACACCGAAATACAGCACTCACTTGATGTCGCCTCACTAGAAACGCAACTCTGGCAATTCTTGCACACTCAATTACTTGAACCGCACGTTTCATTTAAATAAGTGCATTTGTATTGAGCCCTACAAGAAAAAAGTAAAATCCACAAGTTCCTACGATGAACGTTTTTTTAAGGAGCACTGACATCAAATTTTAAGATCGAGATGTGCCCATCATTCAATCGCTTGGTATGCATGGGTCTTCTTAGCCAAATTTGAATGGCAGCCAACACGTGGAAGTTATTTTCATTCGATGTTAACCAGCGCAGAAAATCTAAGAAGAAAAAAAACGGAAAATAGACTACCCTGCGACATCGACACTAGTGCTACGTGTTCGGTGTGATACATTCCACAAATACCATTCTGAGTGACGATGCCCTTGTTGCCATGAGCGTACGATCACAGTGTTCTTATCGTGGCGCCGACTAGCGCTGAAGTGCAGAAATGCACCAGCTCGTCGCATCTGATCTTCGTCGCACCAGTTTGAATGATTTAGTGAAATTATCGAGATAAAAGCCACCTTTAAAAGAACGGCGAAAAAAAAGCATGATTAAACGTGCGCTTGTCGGTCAGCATGTCGGGGAATCATTGGGAGTTGCAGGTGAGTTGCAGTCGTCTTCTTCGAAGCACGGAAAAAGCTCTATGAGGGTGTCTTTTCATATCAAGTGTTGATATAAACGTGTTGACGTGGATGGGGGGGGGGGGGGTCGCGATCATTCGGCGGAGGAAATTCTTCCGATCGCATTCTGCAGGGCTGTTAAAACAAGCTATCTTGACCATAAGGAGATCTTACTTAAGGTATAAGGCCACGCAAGTATCCAAAGTGATATTGACGATGAATGATCAGCTACTAACTCACAAAGAGCGATTCACACTTCACGCTTCTTCGTGCAGTAATGTTTTATTATGCTTGAAAATCACTTTGATTGCAATTAACAGTTTTGAGCAATAGCACAATGAAATCTAAGTTTTTCTTCTGCACTGCCAATATTCTGGATATTTTCGAGCGCCCCATTGCGGCGACACGCCCGTCCTTGACCAGCGCCGCGATATGTTTAGGACGGCCCCGCCGCGGTGGTCTAGTGGCTAAAGTACTCGGCTGCTGACCCGCAGGTCACGCATCAAAATCCCGGCTGCGGCGGCTGCATTTCCGATGGAGGCGGATATGTTGTAGGCCCGTGTACTCAGATTTGGGTGCACGTTAAAGAACCCCAGGTGGTCGAAATTTCCGGAGCCCTCCACTACGGCGTCTCTCATAATCATATAGTGGTTTTGGGACGTTAAACCCCACAAATCAATATGTTTAGGACTACGCACAGTCACGACCGCATTGCACGCCTCTCGGCTAACTTCTGTACTATACAGTTACTTTACAAAAATGACATTTCCGCAAATTTTCGTAACTTCGCGATAAGTTTTCTATATGAGGATTATCTATAAGTTTCAGAGAAAGTTTGGTATGTCTTAACGTTAGCAGCCTCGAGAACTCTTTTTCTGGGCCAGAGGAAACAAACAACGATTCGGGACAGGATGTGGCGATACGGGCTCCTTACAATGGTTGCGCGCTTAATCATAGCGTACGCAGTAATATCGGGGACGTGAACAAGGCGTGAGTCACAAAAACATAAAGAAACGATGAGGACTTCCTTGTCCTTGTGTGTATCACGGACTGACCATGTCACCGTGCAATCCCAACTAGCCCGGTCACATGCCTTGCTTCAGTGATATCGGCTAAGTCATGGGTCACAGTCACGTCAGTTTTGGACTCATTGAGGAATGAGCTTCAAAACAGTAAATTTTCGCCGTACACGTACTAATTCTTAATGTCTTAGGAATCTTCAAGTGCTTCTCTGAAAAGAAGTCTTTGCTTTTCCATTGTATTACCGCATACTGTGAAACATGAATGAGCCATCACGTTTATTTGAATGCCCATACGTGACTTTCCAAGTAAGTGGCAAAAGATTTGGGCTGCTCATGACAAGTGTTTTTTGGTCATAGTGTATTGAGTCAAGTGCCAGCGGTCGTGCAAGTGCCGGCAGCCGTGCAAGGGGTCTCAGGGTTTTCTATGTGTTCTACTGTGTCCTTTATTACGCTAAAATATATTGTCACGTGTTTGGCAAACGAAGCGACATAGCGTACCTAGCATAATTCCTTACGTAGCGTTTCGGCCGAAATTTTACATGTATACCCCAGAAGAGACACTGCCATTGTTAGAAAGCACTCATGCACCTCAATTCACTATCGAGTCTTCTTGCAGTATTTGTATGAATGTTTCTAATCGCCGTTTTTCCTTGCAACTGAGTAACACACACATAATATTTTCTTTTGCAACACTCACCGGTCGTTTGCGACGGCACTTGATGCGCGTGAGGCAGATTGAGCACAAATCGCCCGACTTGTTCAGACAGGCCTCAATGCACCGCTTGTGTCCGGACCCTATTGTTCCCCTGCAGGAGCAGGGTTGGAACAGGGGCCCATTTTCGAGGTCAGCCTCACAGTAGCAGACGCGACACACCTTCTCAGCATTGTCCTCCTGTTTCTCTAGAGACCGTGGCGCCACCGCTGCTTCCTCAGCTGCAGCGTCCCCCTCAGTCCTCTCTTGTGCTGCACGGGCCTCCTCCATGGCTGTGGTTTAATCATGATATAAATACACTCATATATAGGCATTGTAGTTAGCAAGTTTGGGGCTGAATGATATACTAGCACTAATGTTACGTTATATATATGTCACAACAAACTACACAAAAAAGTCATAGTAATGGGGTAAACATCGACTGGTAGAATGTGCCAGTAAAGCGATGATTTCGAAGAAGTCTGTAGACATTCTAAAACATGTTAATCAACACGTGCTTTCCTGGCTGAGAACAAAAACCGAAATTGCCGACATCTACAACACAGGCGCCTCGTACATCGTAAATGGTGCCCTTGTGTTTTTGTTCTGAACTTGCATGGAGTTAATTTCCCACTCCTGGAGTATATAGCTTCACACTAGCTAAGGAGAGAACGTGTTTGAAGCTCCGAATAGGCGCCCATCGATGACCCGAGTGCATGGTGGCAGCGCGAAAAAATAGCCACTGTCCGGTGAAGAGATGCTTTATTGCAGCACTAAAGTGTCTGCCCGGGTCCGAACCTCGGCTCTCATTTCACATCCAAACACCCTCTTTTGAACCCTTGGTCAAACAAAGGGTCTCCACACAAGCCAATCACACGTGGGGGCTCGCATTCTCACAACGAATTGAAGAAACACTTTCATAACAGACACTGAATTGGTAAAAATTCCGTTACGAAATATTCGCACTGCGCGCGGCCTATAGGTGGCGCGCAAGGTAAACCAACATGGTAAACCACAACGTGTGAAGAGGAGGAGGAAACTGCCGAACATTTGATAATGTTCTGTAAAGGGCTTCACCCTATAGTTCAGGATGATGGCTCAGAGTTCTTCAAACCATTGTGGTTTAGGGACAGGGAGGGCCAAATAGACCTGAAGCGGGTAGAATTAACTAGAAGGAGGTTATCTGATGGGTGATTAGAGTCAAGGCACGAGTGAAAATTAAACCCTTCACTGCAAAGTATCAGTCCTCAACTACACTATTTAAAGAAAAAAAGTTTAATATAGTTTTTAGTTCACTAAGTCTGATGGCTAGGTGGCGTTAGCCACCATCCGACCTATAGGGTACAGCCATATCACTTCATTCATCCATGGTGGTCCAGAGGATGATGGCGAGTGAGTAGGAGGGCATAGAAGCGTGTTTTTTTATTGATTTTGTGGGGTTTAACGTCCCAAAACCACTATTTGATTATGAGAGATGCCATAGTGGAGGGCTCCGGAAATTTTGACCACCTGGGGTTCTTTAACGTGCACCCAAATCTGAGTACACGGGCCTACAACCTTTCCGCCTCGGAAATGATAGAAGCGTGTTGCTTAACTTGTTTTGACAAATGTAATCGTGCCAGGCCGCTTTGATGACGCGGCATCAAGTTCCTCGTTCAAATAAATAGCAACTACACGCAAAACGAAAGATAAATGAGTACCAGTTTGCAAACCAAGCATTTATACGGGGGCAAAGCGCAACCTCAGCACAATTTACAAGCATCGATTTCCGCTTGTCGCTCCGCTGCACTGTTCCGCTTTTGTTCGCGGATGTCATCATGGCTTCCCATGAATAAACGTTGCGACGATGCGCACCATATGTGGCTGCCATATGTAACAGCCGCTGCCTTATTATATGTAGTGTGACCCAGCTCGCGCACTTGCTGTCTTGAAAGGCTTCGTGCGCAGTTCACAAAGGCGAAAGGGGTAAAAATGCACCATCTATGCCATACGCGATGCTTTGTCACTCACGAAAACAAATTGGTTCAAGCTGTAATGTTGTGAAGGAATACGGTTATCTCTTGACAATTGGAAGCGTTTGGAACTTGAATTATTTCGACCGCGACAATACAAAGCTAAAATTTATTTAATTTATCATGAGCGCTAAGCTCGTCAAACACTGGTGTCGCCAATTTCGTAAAGAAGTTTTTGTAGTTGTGTTAGGAAAGACATGGTTGTTGGATGAATGCTTGGGCGGTTAGCGGCAATCAGGAAGCGCTCAGGCGATACCCACATATATAAGCTTATAATGACAATAATACCACAGCACGTAAACTTCAAACAATGTGGCTTTGTAACATCGCGCAGCTGATTTCGGAATGGTGCTCAGAACAGAAAAATTGCACTAAAACTGATATCAATATAGCGCGCATGCGTGGGTTTTCTATTGCCGCATGCCAATGTCGTGCTTTCTTTTTTTTCCCACCTCTCCTTCTTGGAACAGCATACAACTAAGTTATTGAGTGAGAGAGTGAAAAAAAAAATTATTGATGACACTACGATGTCGTTGACTTCATCTTACCGGTGGTTCGAATGGTGGAGGCCAAAAGCTTGCACGGTGTCGGTTAACAACAGGAGCGACTCCCACACCTCGAGGGAAAAAGCTGACAATATTGTTTTGGAAGCTGCCTGAAGGCTTACCCAATATCACATTTTGGGATTGCGAGGGGAACCCACAACAAAAGCGCATTGGAGTGGCGCAGACTTGCCAGCAGATTACCACACATCCGAGAAGCAGGAATTTTACATATATTTCAGCAGAAAGAATGTGACAATATTTCCTATGCAAATCTGGTTTGCGCTCCGTGGCACGGCGCCCGTACGTTGGATATTGCCACTCATTCGTGAAAATGGCTAACGAAAGCACCCTGCCTGCATGTCAGGTTTTGGCCGGGCCCACACTAGCCACGTAAAAGCGCCGCGTCGTCGGTTGGTCATCCTTGAGGCGCTGTGCGGCACGTCATTCTATGGACAGTGCAAATATGAATGTGTGGTGGAAAGAAAGGAAAAAGGCCCTATCCTTTGCCGCCAGCACGGCTTAGTGCGAATATAACACGCGAGAAGATAGGTTTTCTGCGCGAAGTGTGTCGTCACACTCTCTCCCATGTTAGCTTGTGTGTCGGCTGACGTCCGCCGGTAGCTGTTCCCAGGCTCGAGCTCCCTCCGCTCGCGCACTAAATATCGCTTCGTAGAAGCTGCCCCAAACGCAGTGAGCACACAGTCAGGCCCTGTGCGCTGAGAAATGTGTGCATGCGACAGCAAGGCGCCCCGCCATCCCAAGAACACTCCGTAATATATATAGTATACGTACAGCAGGGGAGGGGAGTGTACAAGCTCGCTTGCATGCTCGGAAAGCCGTATTGTTACCAAAGGCTGCATGCATACCACAACTATGTCTCCATCGGCCCAGTGGTCGCGTCCGTGCGGCATTCCCAAGCGGCACACGCGAATGATAAACTTAAAGCCAGATGACAGCGCTTAACTTGGCTCTTCCGAGACGCACTTCCCGGTAGGCTTTTCCCATTTTGTCCCAAACTAGGGGGGACTTTGACGACTCCACTCGTAAACGGTGTGAACGAGGGAGTCACCTTTGTTCCCATGCGTTGGTCTTCCGCGTCTCCTTTCGGGGAACCGATCCACGTCGTTTGTTGACGGGTCCAAAACTCGCTCTGCACTCTGCAGCACCCGAGTACTTTCCGCACACGCCATCGGTGTGGCGTGCGGTGTCGAATGGTGCGGCGTGCCGCATGCAACGTTTCGGGACATACGGGGGTGAAGGAGCTGTCAACGGCAGGCTCCACCCCCATGCGGCGCCTCGGCATGCGCGGTCGGACGACTTCGTATCCTCGTAATGAAGCTCAAAGCAAACATTGCAGAGCCATGATTTGTTCCATTAAAATATGAATAAAATGCCTTCGTGGACGACAAGCACGTCGCAATAGCGGCAACAGCTGGTTATTCATGACTCCAACAGGTAGGCCTAGCATGGCGAGCGCCGGCCGTCGCCTACGACGTTCACGTGTTCGCTCGTCATCGAGCTCTTGTTCTTGACAACACTATTAAGCTTTGAACTCGTATGTAGTGCGTTAGCATACGCTATTACTTTCTAGATGGGATCGATGTGAAGAGCAAAGGCGGAAGCAAAGTGAGCCGGCCCACAGAGACGCTGGTGTAGCCATGTTTACCTGAGAAATGACCTTGCATCACTGCTCACAATCTTCGATCTCGCTATCGGTTTCAAAACGGGCTTTGTCTTGCAGAAATGAAACAAATGAAACATCACTTTATTCGATCCGGAATAATTTCACATCTCAAGGGAAATGTACTCAACGTTTGTCACGCCGCCGAAAGCGGCGATGTCAGCAAATTCTCCAGCGACTGGCCTGAACCAACACTCTACCAACACCACCTAGACTACAGTATTTAGCTGGTGCTTCCTAAACATATTAAACAATTGTATCGGGCCAGTTGGTAAGGATCCATCTTGCCAGGAAGTGCAGCCACTATTACACAGAACACACAACACAAGCGCTTAACTTCAACTAAACGTTTATTGCAAACGTCAGAGTTTATAAAGGGGGTGAAAAGAGAAAAAGAATAATAAAAGGTAGACAACAGAAAGCACATGTGCCAGTCCCGTACCTTACTACCTGTTATTGTCTATCACCCCATCCAAAAACATATTTCTTTCCACGTGAGCGAGGTAGAGAGTGAGCGAGTCTTGTTTATGTGGGAACAACTGAAAGATGCATTAATGAGAGGCTAAAAGAGCACCACAACAAAGTGCAGAAGGGTACCGATGGTCACTCGGCGATCCACTGTAAGGAGTGCGGTTGTGTGCCTTATTTCGATAACACGTGCGTGCTGTATCGAGACAGAGATTTGTTAACCCGTTTGATAGTAGAAGCGGCTGAAATGACACGCGATGATTTTGATTGTGTTAGTGCACCCTCTATCTCGCTCACGCGGAAAGAACCATGTTTTTTGGATGGGGTGATAGACAATAACGGATAGTAATGTACGGGACTGGCACGGGTGCTTTTTGTTGTCTACATTTTATTATTCTTTTTTCTCTTTTCACCCCCTTTATAAACTCTGACGTTTGCATAAACGTTTAGTTGAAGTTAAGCGCTTGTGTTGTGTGTTCTGTGTAATAGTGGCTGCGCTTCCTAGCAAGATGCTTCCTAACCTGGCTTGGATAAAGGGTGATAGGACTGGCGAAAGGGAGATGGCGCCACCAGTGGCATGGCGCCACTCGTCTGCTCGAGCTGTGATCGGTTGTCGCGATGCGGTGGTGCGATGCGGTGGTGCGATGTGATGACGAAAATATCTGGCCTGTTTGATGCTCGCCGCACCATCTATGCATGTGGTGGTGCGATGCGATGATACGTCACGAAACGTCATCACTATACGGCTGCCGCATCGTCACGCCGCATCGCACGGCAAATCGCACCGTCTGTCTCGCGGTTAACTCCTGGGTTCTTCCGGCAGTAAAATATTGCTGCTTCGTGTAGACCGTCGTTCTTTATGGCAAATATCGTTCCTCGTGATAAGCCTAATAAAAAAACTGGAATCGATTGGCCTTCTAGAATTTATAATTTTCTGGATTTCTTCCTATTTGTCTGACCTAGTTCAGTTTGTAAGCATTGCCGATAATTGCTCTGACCCGCTCCCTGTAACTTCTGGGGTTCCCCAAGGGAGTGAACATGAGCCTTTATTATTTTTAACTTATATTAATGACATTGTTGATACTGTTTCCTCGCCGGTCCAGGTCAGACTGTTTGCTGATGATTGTGTACTGTTCAATGAAATAACTTCCTATGACGACCAGGTCTTGCTAAACACTAACCTCCAACATATCTTTGCATGGTGCGAGCAATGGGAGATGAGGTTAAACACAGACGAAACCGTCTTTATGCGAGTAACCAACAAAAAAAATATTCTGCCATTTACATACGAATCCGGTACCCAGGCACTAGCTGAGGTTGTTGAGTATAAGTACCTTGGTGTCACTAGCCAGCGACCTCAGCTGGAATAAGCACATCTCTAATATTTGCGCGTCGTCTTTCCGTAAACTTGGTCTTTTGAGACACAAATTTAAGCATGCTCCTTATACTGTAAAAAAACTAACTTATTTGACTGTTATACGCCCCTCATTGGAATATGCCTCAATTGTCTGGGACCCATACACAAAAAGAAACATTGAGGCTCTCGAACTAATCCAACGCAAAGCGGCCCGTTTCATTTACTCCAAGTACCGAAGAACTGATTCCCCCACAAACCTTATGAAAGAAAACAGTATACCCACACTTGAAAAACGTCGTGAAATTCACAGGCTCAAATTTCTTTTTCTTTTAAATAACATCAAGCTGTCAGTAAACCGTGATTTATATCTGAAACCGCTGACGACAAGACAAACCCTGTATCGGCAAACACCGTATTAACACCGTAATTTGCTAGAACAAACATTTTCAAATACTCGTTCTTTCCTCGAACCATAAACGACTATAACTGCCTACCTCAATTGTTAACCTGCTCTGTAGAGGCACTTGAGCGTATTTAACCATGACCTATGTTTTTGTATCTTTTGTATATGATGTGTCTTTTTATTGTTCTTTCTGTTTTACACCTGTGTGCAATGTTATAATCTTGCCCCTCCTGCTGGGGCCCTTAAATGGGCCTGCAGTATTTTGTAAATAAAAAAAAGAACACGCCAGAACGTGTCCTTCTATCTGCGGCGGCCGGCGACATCCGCATTGATCGGCAGGTTAAAGTAACGACGTTCGCTTTTGGCGGCATCGCACGTCGCGGGACCGTCATCTAGCAGCGTATGTTTAACCACTATGACTAGTTCACTTTATCTTTTTTGGCAATGGATAACGCTAAAAGAGGATAGGACGGGCTTTTTTTTGCATGTCTATTTATGGCACTGTAGCGGTCGCAGAGTGCAGAACATATGCCCTCGCGTGTTTCCTTCTATTTAAAAACAAACAGGAACGATAAAACGAAAGTGTTAGTGTACTCGAGAAGCGTGTGTTTGGGGGATATTTGGTAAGGCATCTTAAAAACTTCAACCGCGCCAGAGACGGGTCAATAGAATAAAATATTACGGGATGAACGGAGCTCAGCTGATAGCCTGCGTTCCTTCTATATTTTTTCATTCTGTTGCCCCCTCTTTACCGCAGTTGAAGTTTTTCAAGTGTAAATGTGCTCGCTTAAGGTGCACCCTGCTGATTTGCCTTAAGAAACTGCTGACGCCTTACCACTTCTTTCACTTTTTGACAGCCCATTTTAGCACGAATCTACAAAAATCCCTCATTGATCATGTTTGTAATCCCGGAAATAGTGCATTGTTTTCCCGATGCCTGGTTTTCGGCCGATACGGCTGTTCATACCTTGGCCTTTGTCAACGTATTTCTGCTCGGCGACAATCCAGAGAATGACGAATATTGGCATATTGCGGGCTCCCCTTCATCGCGAAATGGGCGTTGCTTTCAGGGCCTTGCTGCGAAAGTTGACACGGTACAGAGTAATTCGTCGTTGTTAAGTAGCGGTCGCCTTATTTTCAGTTCGACGCTTCCAGCTGACGTTCATTGTCATCAACGGCTACATTCCCACTAACACCGTTTTAACAGAACTGAATAAAAACAGTGCGCCAACATTTCCGCATGCTGTGGACAACCTCTACGGGGCACTACTGGGGTGACGCTACTGCGGGAATGTTGTGTGCACAAGTCTCCGAAACACAAAAGCCGATACCAAAGCTATCGGTGTGTGGATTTGGCGATAAACTCGCCATAATTACTCAGGACTTGTGCTCCGCGATAATTCAGTGATTAGGGAAGCAATCTTTCAAATACAAACTGGTTGTCAACTGATACAAATTAAAATAGGAGGTGGTCGTTTAACGCTCGGTGAAACCAGTATCTAAAGCAGTCGATGCACTAGAAAAAGGCGCGAGTCAGCTTACCGATCTATGAATATATGCGACAATTAACATGCACGAGACATAAGCAGAGTATGTACTTTCACTATCGACTTCGGTTTGATAAAATACTTGTATACTATTAGCACGAGCACTATAAGATGACACAAAACAGGCAGGCATTGAGAATATTACGAGCCATCGAATAATGTTTTTACGTTGTTGCTAAAAAAAATTGCCCGCAGCTTCCCTCGGGGGAACACTGAGGAGGATGCGGAAGTGGTTCCGCCAACAGTTTGGCCGGCGCTGGTCGAAGGGACGTCGATCATTCTGTTTGTGGATTCGTTGGCATTCATTTCACGGCGACTTCGGACGTCGACGCGCCGTACAAACCAACGGACGAGCGGCAACTGAGCGAGCGAGCGCCGACCTTGAGTATATATACAGTGCGACGGCGCATGCGCTGTCAGCTGTCGAATGTTCTCGAAGGAGAAGCGCGCGCGCGGCACAGATGGCGACGGCGCGACGGCGCATGCGCTGTCAGCTGTTGAATGTTATCGAAGGAGAAGCGCGCGCGCGGCACAGATGGTGGGCGACGGCGCGACGGCGCATGCGCGCGCGTCAGCTGTCGAATGTTCGAGAAGCGGTGCGGACGGCGCGGACGGCGCACTACAAGGCGCGAGTATAAGATGCTTCCGCATCTAAAAGCGAGGACTGGTATAACTATATTCGGGTACCTGTTTTTGGTTAGCTCTGATTTGATAATTGTATACAATTAAATGCGTTATTATTTCTTTTTATAGTATTTACACTTGCTAAATTTGTAGAACTATAGAAAACAAAAAAGAATAATTTGTTAATTCGCGTACCCAGAACCTTCTGACAATAAATAAGATGCACGCCAGCCCAATTTATTGTTGGTCCCTAAACCACGGAATTCAGTGACCAGATGGAATGTAATGTTACTTGAAATGTTATTTCTAAAATGTGTAACGACCCCATTAGCAGAGCTGTAAACGTAGAAAATATTACCTCAGAAAACGTTCTCCAGTGGTAATATAAATTGTGCTTTTGTTATATTTATATAACCATTACATCAATAGAACTCCTTTCTATGCTTTTGTAACGCAAGTATATACAAATAGGTAATCTTCGCACCTGTGATATTTGATAAATAAATATTGCATCTTATTAGGAGGTCAGTTCTATAGTAATTCTGAATTGACTAGCATTCGCCGTATTTGTATCTCATCGTTTTGATTTTTTTATTACATGTCTCTGCTTTCGCAAACCTTTTATTGGTGCGGAAGCTTGCGAGAATGTCTTACAGGGCAGCTTTATTCCCACCAACAAGACATGAAAATAAGATTCAGTTCAGTTCATTATGACGACCAAAGTCTACTGAATTCAGCCTATAGAATGAGGCAATCGTAAGAAAAAAGCAGTAGTCTAAAGTCTTCAAGAAGCAGGCTTGATTCCAAACGACGGCGGTCGCCTTTGATGAGGATGAAACGCAGTAAACACCCACCTGCTTAAATTAGGTACGCGTCAAGGGACTCTACGCGGCCAAAAACAATCTCCGAGTCACTCACTGCGGCGTGCCTCATAGTCCTATTGTTATTATGGCATGTAGAACCTCAGCATTTATTGAATGATTGTTAGTATTAACGATAAATGGTTAAAAGGTGTAGTGAAAAGTTTTCGAACGAAACAGGCATACCTCTTTCCGAACAGCAACGAGAGTTCAGTCACCACAATGACCCACGAAGCGTGAGTCCTGAAAGAAGATAGCCCTTCCGAGGACAGTGCTTGACTCCGGACTGAATGCTGCGCTGGAAGCTATGCTAGCCAAGGGTTACTTGGCGGAGTTTCTGACAAAGCAGTGGGACGAGGAAATTTAGTGGCGCCTCCACGCATAGTCCTCCCCATGACGTGCTAAGCTATGACTCCGCTAGCAGTTTTGTTTATCGCTATTCAACGGAGGCCTTCGTTGCGTTCTTTATCACTTTTTCTATCGATCTTCCTGCTAAGATATTGATACCGCCTTGACACAGACAGCGTATTGTATGCCAAACAACTGTTGTGGTAAGTTATATTTCTTGGGCGTTGAACAGCGCCGTAACATCAGCTGTCGTCTGCTGCCTCTTCACATAATCATACCTTTCACGTACTAACCTCCATGAATACGCCAGCTGTCTCATTTATCGCTATTCAACGGAAGCCTTCGCTGCGTTCTTTATCGCTTTTCCTATCAAACTGACTACTAAGATATTGATATCGCTCTGACACAGACAGCGTATGATATGCCAAACAGCTGTTCAGGAATGTTATCTTCCTTGTTGGGCCTCGGACAGCGTCGTAACTTCAGTACACTTCTGCTGCAGTCACAAGACCTCGAGGCTGATTGCACTAATTTGTGAATACATGAAGCTCTTTTTGTTACAAAATGTACTTCATAGCAATCTTGAAGTGAAGAAACGCACGTGTGTTGTAGGAACGGCATGTATCATGGCACTTCGTGCCTTGCAGGTTCTCATTCGCGAAAAGCCTCTGGGCTTACAAAAAAGAATGTTATGCTTATGTTTAGCAGACACTGGCCGTAGAGACGGTAAATTTGCTTAAAATTTATACTCGACTTAATCAATTGAAACTTTTCTATAAATCTAATGACGCTCAGATACATAAGTGACGCCTAAATTCTGGAATTATTTGGGCTAGAATGTTAAGCAAGATCCACGACTGTGATGCAGCGGCGAGTATATTACGAGTCGCAGCGATTGTCGTGTGGCGGTGTGTTCTGGAGTCCCAAATAACGCCGCGAACTTAAAGCGCTTGACCTCTGTCTTATTTCACACGGCTCATTTCTTTATGTCCTGAAGCCAACCATGGCAAGTGATTTCTCCTGAATCACATTTCTGGCGTATTAGCGTTAGAGAGCTCGTTTCGCAGAAGTTGTGGCGTTGACGTTACCAAAAAAAATCAACGTTGTCTTCTGCTAGAAAACAGCCGAGAAAGATGCAAGTAAAGCGATAATCACAGTAAAAAAAAGTTTGGTTCAAGCGCGACCATTATTTGAAAATGTAGCCCTTGCTTCATGGCAAGACGTGTTCAGCCAATCGCGTTTAGCTCTCTAACACTACCGAAGAAAATGGAGATGATTATAGCATAGGTCTAGGTGCCGCTATCAGAAGATTTAGCATTTTAATCATACAACAATGTCACTAAATCGCTACCGGCCGCATGAACACACAGTAGCGCTCGCTAGAACTTTGCGCACGGAGATGACGCTGGAAGGTTGCCGCCATATGATTGGGTAATCATAACGTTGGAACTGATCGTGTTGTTGGATCAAAACTCAGACTACTAATCTGTTTCATTTCTCTCCTGTGTGCTTTTTTATCGAACCCCGAACAGACGCCGCCACAACAACAGAGATAACTGCGCTTACAAAACACGACACAGACGCTGGCTGTCATTCTGAAACTGGATTTTTGGCTTGCGTGGGTCGCATGTAGGAAAGACCTCTCTTTCTTTCTTCCCTCTTCTTTGCTTTCGGGAGTTTGCGAGCAGTCTCTTTCCGCACGTGCGCAGTTCAAGGGGTCTAGTGTACCATTGTTGTTCGTCGGGCGGCTCACCGAAGAACGCGTGAAGGATTAACAACACTTCACTGGCCTGGTCGTTCCACAATGTCCTTTCTCGGAATAAGAGGAGGGAGTCACTCTGAATGTTGTAAAAAACAGCAGAAAATAACTCGCTCCGACACAATGGTTCCCGCTCACGTTCTGACAAGCCAAGCGTCACGCGCCACGTTAGGCACTGCGCCGTGCTCCCGTCCGAGCTGCAGAAATTAGGTGCCTTTCTCCTCTTCTAACCACTACCACCACCACTCTGACGAGAAGGTCAACAATACTTTGAAACAAAAAAAAACAGCGGGGAGCGAGGTTCCCCTACCTTGCTGCTTCCGGCTTATTTCGTTGGGGCAGGCCTCCAACGTCACAATAACCAGGAGGAGGCTAACTGATTGGTGGCTACATTCGAGGCGCGAGTGAAAATCAATTCTTCAGCACATAGTGAAAGTACTCAACTCTATGGCTAGGTGGCGAGAACCACCATTCGATATAAAGGGCACAGCCGAAAACATCCATGCATTTATTGATCCGTTCATTCATATATCTAGTGAAATGTGTTCAAGCGACCCCACGAAAATTGAGTTGAGGATCGGCATTTTTTTCTTGTATTTTGAATTTTCGAAGACGAATAAATTCTGACCGTTAACACCGTCGAAAATGGCTGTTATTTCTGTCATTTTCGCTGCATTGGTATCTCTGTACATCAGTCTGCACCACCCACGAAAAAAAAAATGCAGGTTGATTAGCGTTTGCGCGCCCCTTCAACGGGCGCACCTTACACCATAGTTTTCTTTTTTTGGCAAAGCTACTAATGTACAAACTTGTCCATTGGTTTTGTCCGCCGTAGCCGCCGCTCACGATGACGTTATTATAGTCGACGATAGTTATAGCGCGAGAACAGAACGACGACGCAGAGACAAGAAAGACACGAAGGACACGAGCGCTTGTGCCCTTCTTGTCTCTGCGTCGTCGTTCTGTTCTCGCGCTATAACCATCGTCATGTCATACAAACTAGCCCAAACTGTTACACTTCCAAGTTATTAGAGAGTTTTAGCTGGGCAGGTTTACGAGCGAGCGGGCGAACGGAGAGGGCAGTGGAGCGCGACCCGATAAGATTTCTTGGGGTCGCACTCCGCTGCCCTTTCCGCTCGCCCGCTCATTCGTACAGCCGCCCAGCTGCTGAAGATGGTGAAGAACAAGCGCATTCTTCATCACAGATTTTCTTTCTGCCGTCAAGGCGCAACACATGCAAGCCAGCCACTATACGTCATGACAATGATGATGATGCTAATGACGACGAAGAACAAGAGCGTTCCAGATCGCACAATCTCTGATACTGAAATATCGGCAACGCAAACTAACGGGACGCAAAACGGAGGCAAACTGCCCTGGTTTGTCACCGCTTTGCGTCCCGTAAGTTCACGTTGCTAATATTTCAGTATGAATCTATGCCAACTATCCTGAATTTCAACCCGACTGTAATATCTCCCGTAATCTTTCGGTTATCGCGGCACAGCACATGCAAGGTACAAACTAAGCGCCATGATGATCATGCTGATGACGACGATGATAACGGACAACGACTGGCTTATGCCGTAGGCTAGATCAACTTTAGTCTAGGTCCGATACCAGAAAGCCGTAATGAGGACGGTAAAACAAAATTCACAATTTACCACAACATGTATGCAAGTTATGGTTAATAAACATTGTATATAACACTACACTGCTATGTACTCTTTACATGCATCCATGGTCAATGTCACACGTGATTTCCGTTGACACCGAACAATCCCACCGGTTCGCCCACTCATCATTATTCACTTCGCGGTTATGCCCCGATTTTTTTTTCCTATCATACCGACTCCAAACTGAACATTAGCCAAAATCATGAAAAAGACGGGGGGTATGCTGTATGTAGCGTCATCTGTTGACCGAAATATAAACAAATATACGCAGCTAAAGTGGTTGCTTGGGGCATGTTGCTATGACGTATTGAAGAGAAACAGCGGGACATACAACAGCGGACACATACAACAAAGAAGGACACATACAACAGCGCTGATGTATGCAGTAACATTCCGCGACAAGCGCGCATAGACCCAAAGCACGATCTTTTTATTCTTCTCCGTCTTTTCCCTGTTCCCACCAAATCTGTCCTTTGTAGTACCGGCCCACTACACTCTCCCAGCCTTTACTTAATTCCTCCGCTCCAAATGAGGGATGACGTTGGAAATGACTGCTATTTCCATCACACCATTTTCCGTCGTGTAGCCGATGTTCTTTAGCGAAGTGGTTCTTGAAAGAGAAAAGAAGAGAAAAGTGAGCCCCGTTATTGTCTGCTTCATGAGCGACACCGCCACAGTAGCTCACAAGGGATGGGGGTGAGGAGGGATAAAAAGGATAGGAGTAAAGATGTGGGAAAGCCGAAGAAGGAGAAGAGAAGAAGAGACGTGTGGTGGTAAGCCACAGCGAGCGAGGACAAACCGAGGGGATAGAAGAGATAGGAAAGATGGAGCACGGTCACTGGAGTCCGAGGACGGGGCGCACCTGCGAGAGCTCCTTTCGGCGTCGGTGGATGGCGTAGAACAAGTCCAGTAAATCAGAGCTGCACTGTCGTCGGAGGTGGAAGGTCGTCGGCGGCAGGAGATGACGTAGGGCGAGTCCAGTCGGCCAGAGCCACGCTGACGCGGGAGATCGCAAGCGCGCGGAGCGCGCGAGCGCACGACCGATCGGCCCGAAATCCAGCAAGCGAGATCAATGTTCTTTAGCACTCCTTCTTTCGTGGCCAGTTTCACCACTCAAAAGGGACCCACAAGTTTCGCGTTAGCACCACCATAACCTTTCCGCACCAGAACCATATCACTTAGTGCTATCGCTGGAATGTTTCCTTCGTTTCTTTCAAGCGAAGCTTCTCTGCTATGCCAAGGGTTTCATCCACAGGTAAATAAGCGGGTTCCCCGAAAGTGGCGTCTTGGGGGCTGCACTCAAGAGTGGTTGTATGTGGCCTGTTGCGGTGCGGTACAGCTACTTGGAGGCAAGCCACCTGGAAATTCTGGGTACATACTTATATATTGTTTGACATCTCGGATGACACGCTCCGCTAGTCCGTTAGATAATGGGTAGTAAGCGGCTGTAAACTTCAAGGTAACTTTCTTTCTTTTGCCCATTTTGTTGATGTCTGGCTCTTGAACGCGGATATATTGTCGGACACAACTTATATGTGTCCTTATTTGCCTGATCCCTCGTTCTTCAACTGTTCGGCTCGAATAAACGCCTTATATAACGTTGCATAGAGTTACTATCTGTACTTTGTCAGGTAGCATATGCAGTATACTCTACAGTACCCTGGGATGCTCCATCTGGTGTTTCGATCACTGAAAACATGACCCAGCACAACAGTGAGCTGCCGTGCAGCGCGAAAGATTGGGCACTGAACAATGGCTATCATTTTTCATGGCACTGCAACGGCAAGATTGATGGTAAGATTGACGGTAAGAAAAGAGAGGGTGATAACGCGGTTGTCATATGTTGTTTGACCAACCATGATAAGCTTTGACACTTGTACCCCGCATTGCCTTGTTATCTCCTGATATTCTTTTGGTATTCGTGTTATCATGTTTCCTTTGACCACACCTATAGACCTCATTATTCTTAACTTGTGTGACACTTGTTGTAAGGAAAGCCTCATTGGCGTGCATTCGAACCTGAAATCAGGAAGAAATTAATAGGATGAACTCGGATCTTTTTTTGAGAGAAGCATAAGTAAGCTTGACGTTGTGATGTTTACGAAAACGTGAATGGCTTCGGAATACGATGGACTTACGTTTCCAACTTGTAAATAATACTACATGAACCGTACAGGAAAAAGGAATGGTGGCATAGCTATGTTAACTCAAGTTCAATAGACTATCAGGTGGTGTCTCAATTCTGCTGAATTTTTCTTGTATAATAAATACTCACTGTTAAATGTGGTACATCAGTGTATTGCGTATGTTATCGCCTGCCCTCAAATATTGTACGTTCGTTTTTTTTTTCAGACTCGCTGACATAATTTATGACTGGAAACCAATATGCCTTGACTTTAGATGTTGACCTCAACACGAAAATATTAGCTAAGAGCAGCGTTAAATTAGAACTTCAATTAATGTTAAGCTCACATCACTGTCATAATGTTATAACGGTTCCTACGCAAATCACTTCACAATCGTCAACACTCTTAGATCGTTTTATAACAAACTTTTATGATTCCCTTTTTACGGCTGGCACTTTGCTTCACTATATTAGTGACCACATGCCTATATTTATCTTCGTGGACCAACTAGATAATGTGCCTAAACAAGTGCGTGCAGAATTTTCCTACACCCGTACAAACCCTGAAGCACTGGCCCTCTATAAAGAGCACCGAGGCATGCAGAACCAACTGGCGCAATGTGTTCGTAGCGAGCGCCCCCAATTTAACCTACGATTTATTCATGAACAAGTTCACCAAAATGTGTCTTCTATATTTTCCCCTAAAGTCATTCAAGACATCAAAAGAAAAAGTCGGGAACCTTGAGGACCAGTTTTTCAAGACATTTATAGTCAGTAAGTCACCTGAAGCCCTCAAAGCACTGAAAAAGAACTGATACTTTGCCACAAAACGTTTTTGCCTCTAGTAGTTGAACTCTAGTAGTTGAACCTGTTTAACTCAAGGGCGTGCAGAAAAGGCAATTAACAGTACGCTTAGTAACCCACCAAAGACATTAAGAAAAATTGTGAAAGATGGCACAGCAATGCGAGGACCTCAATAAGCTGATGCATTTAACGACTTCTTGTCAGTTGGCGGCACTACAACCAGTAGTACTACTCTAAAATAAATGAATAATCAATGCAACCAAACAATACCTCTAAGAGCCAATTTCAGGGAGCGAATTGGTGCGACATTCTTCACACTCTGTAATAGGAGAGCCACTGACGTGGACAATTTTCAAAGAAAACCTGTTAAGTATTCTGTTGACATACTAGCACGATGTCTTACCTATACAATTTCCCGCGAGACATGCATATAGCAAAAGTTACAGTTATCTATAAAAAGTGTCCCGTAAATGACCAGTTTAACTACCACCCTATACCGATTCTACCTGTATTCTCTAAGGGTCTGGAGAAAATAATTTTGAAACGTTTCAACTCTTTCACTGATAAAAATTACATCTAGAAAACTTTTAATCCTAAAATATGGTACTCGATTTTTTCCTTGATTTGTCAAAAGCCTTCAACCTCATTAATCATAAAATTCTTCTAGAAAAATTGCATCATTACGCTGTACGAAGCATTGCACACAAATTAATCACCTCATACTTGCCACACTGCGCTCATCATCATCATCATCATCATCATCAGCCTGTCTACGTCCACTGCAGGACAAAGGCCTCTCCGATGTTCCGCCAGTTAACCCGGTCCTGTGCTTGCTGTTGCCAATTTATACCCGCAAACTTCTTAATCTCATCTGCCCACCTAACCTTTTGTCTCCCCCTACCACGCTTCTCTTCTCTGGGAATCCAGTTGGTGACCCTTAATGACCAGCGGTTATCCTGTCTACGTGCTACATGCCCGGCCCATGTCCATTTCCTCTTCTTTATTGCAGCTATGATATCCTTAACTCCCGTTTGTCCCCTAATCCACTCTGCTCTCTTCTTGTCTCTTAAGGTTACACCTACCATTTTTCTTTCCATTGCTCGCTGTGTCGTCCTCAATTTAAGCTGAACCCTCTTTGTGAGTCTCCAGGTTTCTGCTCCGTAGCTAAGTACCGGCAAGATACAGCTGTTATATACCTTCCTCTTGAGGGACAGTGGCAATCTACTTGTCATAATTTGAGAGTGCCTGCCGAATGTGCTCCACCCCATTCTTATTCTTCTAGTTACTTCAATCTCGTGGTTAGGCTCTGCGGTTATTACCTGCCCTAAATAGACATAGTCTTTTACAACTTCAAGTGCACTATTACCTATCGCAAAGCGCTGCTCCTTTCCGAGGTTGTTGTACATTACTTTCGTTTTCTGCAGATTAATTTTAAGACCCACCTTTCTGCTCTCCTTGTCTAACTCCGTAATCATGAGTTGCAATTCGTCGCCTGAGTTACTCAGCAATGCAATGTCATCGGCGAAGCGCAGGTTACTGAGGTACTCTCCATTAACTCTTATCCCTAACTGTTCCCATTCTAGGCTTCTGAAAACGTCCTGTAAGCACGCAGTGAATAGCATTGGGGAGATTGTGTCCCCCTGCCTTACACCCTTCTTTATTGGTATTCTGTTGCTTTTTTTATGAAGCACTATGGTAGCAGTTGATCCCCTGTAGATTTCTTCCAGAATGTTTATATATATTTCATCTACGCCCTGATTCCGCAGTGTCTGCATGACGGCTGATATTTCTACTGAATCACACGCCTTCTCGTAATCTATGAAGGCTATGTATAGTGGTTGGTTATACTCTGAGCATTTCTCTATTACCTGATTGATAGTATGAATGTGGTCAATTGTTGAGTAGCCTGTTCTAAATGCTGCTTGTTCCTTTGGTTGATTGAATTCTAATGTTTTCTTTACTCTGCTAGCAATTACCTTTGTAAATAGCTTGTATACTACAGAGAGCAAGCTGATCGGCCTGTAATTCTTCAAGTCCTTGTCATCTCCTTTCTTATGTATTAAGATGATGTTAGCGTTCTTCCAAGACTCTGGTACTTTTCCCGTCAGGAGACACCTCGTAAATAGAGTGGCCAGTTTTTCTAACACAATCTGTCCTCCATCTTTCAGCAGATCTGATGTTACTTGATCCTCACCAGCAGCTTTGCCTCTGTGCATGCTCTCTAAAGCTTTTCTGACTTCTTCTATCATTACCGGTGGGGTGTCGTCTGGGTTACTGCTAGTTCTTATAGTATTAAGGTCGTGGTTGTCTCGGCCACTGTACAGATCTCTGTAAAACTCCTCCGCTATTTTAACTATCCTATCCATATTGGCAGTTAATTTGCCTTCTTTGTCCCTTAGTGCATACATCCGCCTTTTGCCTATCCCAAGTTTCCTCTTGACTGCTTTGACGCTTCCTCCGTTTTTCAGAGCGTGCTCAATTCTCTCCATGTTATACCTTCTTACATCGCATACTTTACGTCTATTAATCAGCTTCGAAAGCTCTGCCAGTTCTATTTTGTCTGTTGTACTTAACACTTTCATGATTTGATGCTTCTTAATTAGGTTCTTCGTTTCCTGGGAAAGCTTGCCGGTGTCCTGTCTAGCTACCCTGCCTCCAACTTCCACTGCACACTCCGTGATGATACTCGTCAGGTTATCATTCATTGTATCTACGCTAAGGTTGGTTTCCTCGCTAAGAGCAGAGTACCTGTTCTGCAGAGACACTCTGAATTCCTGTATTTTCCCTCTCAGTGCTAGCTCATTGATTTGCTTCTTGCGTATCAGTTTCTGTCGTTCTTTCTTCAAGTCTAGGCGGATTCGAGCCCGTACCATTCTATGGTCACTGCATCTTACCTTGCCAACCACTTCCACATCCTGCACGACTCCTGGGTGTGCAGTCATTATAAAGTCTATTTCGTTCTTATTTACGCCATTAGGGCTCCTTCATGTCCACTTGCGGTTTTCTCGTTTTCGGTAGAAGGTATTCAAAACACGCAGATTATTGCGTTCTGCGAATTCTACTAGTAGCTCTCCTCTGGCGTTTCTAGTGCCGATGCCATAATCTCCTACTGCCTGGTCTCCAGCCTGCTTCTTCCCTACCTTTGCATTAAAGTCGCCCATTACTATAGTATACTGTGTTTTCACCTTACTCATTGCCGATTCCACGTCTTCATAGAAGCTTTCAACTGAAGCGTCATCATGGCTGGATGTAGGCGCGTAAGCCTGTACTACCTTCATTTTGTATCTTTTATTCACTTTAATTACAATGCCTACCACCCTTTCAATAATGCTATAGTAATCCTCTATGTTGCCAGCTATGTTTCTGTGAATTAGGAACCCTACTCCCAGTTCTCTTCTGTCTGCCAAGCCCCGATAGCAAATGACGTGCCCATTCTGTAGCACAGTATAGGCCTCATCTGTCCTCCTAACCTCACTCAGCCCTATTATATCCCATTTAATGCCTTCTAGCTCCTCGAATAATACAGCTAGACTTCCCTCACTAGATAACGTTCTAACGTTAAACGTTGCTAAGTTCAAGTTCCAATGGTGGCCTGTCCGTATCCAGAGATTCCTAGCACCCTCTGCTGCTTTGCAGATCTGACCGCCGCCGTGGTCAGTTGCTCTGCAGCTGGTGGGGACTGAGGGCCGTGAGTTAATTGACGAATGCCTACGGGAGGGGGTGGCCAGATACTGCACCAGGGTGGCCAATCCTTCTCTGGTGAGATCATCGGTGCGTACCGGCTTTAAGCCGGTACGATCAGACAGTAGTGGGAATGCTCCATGCATGTCTTCCACACCGCGCTCAACTCGTCACAATTCCAAGCAACCGTTCCGCAACGAAATCTCTTAAAACAGGCGTCCAGCAGGGAAGCATCTCGAGACCTTTTTTCTTTATACTTTAAGTTATGCAGATAGTTTCATTGATGAATCTGCCCATTACATGTATGCGCTGACGACACGAGTTTTTTTGTGTTTTTTAAGCAGATGTAACAGCAGTCTAGGTAGTCGAGCAAATAACACTCTGTCTGAAGTTAACTCATGGGCCCAAGAAAACTCCCTCAAGCTAAACATAAATAAAAACAAAAAGCTGTTTCATTTCACCCCCACCACACACAAGTTCAGTTTCCCATCATTTTGTTAAGTAAGCTAGAAATTGAAGTCGTCAAAAATTTAAATCATTAGGCGCATATTCTTCACAAAACACGACATTGGATCATCACGTGAACCATATTATTACTAAACTATCTCAGATAATCGGTGTTATGCACCGCCATTGCTACCACTTTCCCGATTCTATACACATGCTCATATATAACTCGTTGTTTTTTTATTGAGTTATGCTTTTCTTGTATGATCGACAACGTCAACATTTTACACATTAGCAAGCTTCTCATCTGGCGAAAGAAAGCTTTGCGTGTTCCCTGTACATTACCACATCGCTTTTCCCAGTAGAATTGTTTAAAACACACTGCATCACTCAGGTTGCATCTATGATATGATTACAAAATAAGTCGGTTATATCAGTTCGGTTTAACGAAAAATAATGATACGATAGCCAAAATATCTAAGTTAGAGAAAAAAAATCCCTGCTTATAATATACGTCAAATAGAAGTGCGGTACATATTAAAATGTAGAACGAAATACGGAAATCAAATGTTGAAGCCTACACTTCTAAACCGCATAATTAGGAAACATAACATTGGCCTACCTAGCATATCATCGAAGCAATTGGGATTAGTGTTTATATAATGATTTGATCTGGCGACTACCTTTTCATTCCTGCATTGTAATCTTTCATTTTGCGTTTGTTTCTTTCATGCACATTGAAGAACACTCTTATTTTGGTTGTACTTAGCCGCAATTCTTCTGTGCTACCGTATGTGCTAGGGGGTCAGGGATACTCAAGCTGTTCTCACAGCATTTACCTGCTCTCCTCGTAACATGTTTTTATGGTGGAAGAAAATGTCCATTTCAATTTTTTATCAATTTAGTTACTCCAATTTAGAATGGAGCTGTGGAGTACTGCTTCAAATCTGGATATTTATTTTTACCATTCGTCACAATATTTCACCAGCGTACTCACGTCAATACTAACTTAGGCATTGTTTTAAAGGTGTGCGAGCAACGTGGAATTAATATTATTGGAAATGAATATGCACTTCTCGAAAACACTGAAAATTGTCTCCACAGACTACACTTAGTTTAGCTGAAGTAGCATCACTGAAAAGTGTCCCGTAAATACTTAGGTCTCACATTAACGAGTAACTTATTCTGGTTCTTGCACATGCATCTGCTCTGCCGTTTTCCGGAAAGCCATGCCTTTTGCGCCAAAATATCCAGAATGGCCCCCCTGGGCGTTTAAATTACGCCCTACCTTTTTTTTAGCCCAATTAAGTGCGTTTACTTGGTTAGATCCTCACACAAAAACAATAATTTGGAGAAAAAAACAGTTTGCAGTAAATTTGTGTCTAGTGACTGCATTGGAAAAGAAGAGAAAAGTGAGCTCCGTAACTGTCTGCATCTGGTGCGACACCTCAACAGTAGCTCACAAGGGATGGGGGCAAGGAGGGACTAAAAGGATCGGATTAATGGTAGAGAGAGAGAGAGAGAGAGTGATGCGCAAGGACAGCGAGTGACGACAAAAGACAGATAGGAAAGATGAAACACGGTCACGGGAATCCAAGGATGGGGCATCCCTTGGCGAGAGCT